>NC_060218.1:12327500-12402716 GCF_907164935.1 Osmia bicornis bicornis
GATGTCACGTATGTGGTGATGTGGCTATTATTACCTGTGCTTGGTGCCGAAAGCCTTTATATTTGAAGCATTTCTTCGAAGAGCATCATTTTTGTCACGACTATGTTCTTTAAGTTATTCAAATTCCTTGTTGCATATTAAAATTATCAATTTCATACATCCACCCTGGAGTATGTATAGCTTTAATTATTTTATGTCATGCGATACAAATTTAACAAACTTAACCATTATATGTTATAAAAATAGTTCTTTTCCACTTATGCGGATAAATAACATCAGTGTATAACGTCAGATACGATGAAAGTATCACGCGCTGACTCAGCGGGCGTACGCGCGAGTCATAAATAATAAAAATCTGCGGAACTGTAGGAGGGAATTTCATAAACATATATATCAATGGATTTGGAATAAAATGCTCTACATTTTTTGTCATTACATAAATTTAAATAAGGTGTAAAATAATGTTATAAACATTTTTTTGTTATAAACAAATGGTATTTTCGACAATCTGTTAACGCCATATTATTGTATACAAAAAACCATTAAATCCTCCTAAATTAGAAGTTTTCACGTATCTTCTTTGGTTTTCGAGATAGCAGATTCAGGTCGCAACTTTGAGGGGTAGTTTCACCCCTTAAAGTCGCGTCTCAGCCGATATAAAAAAATACGGGTCCCTTATATTTACCTGCTTAACAAATGTACGAAGTTTCATCAAAATCGGAGGGGGACACTTCGCGGCCTTTCCTTGTAAGAATAAAACAAAGAAACATTATTCAGATTGTTTTCTTTTATTTCCTTACGACATCCTACAAATACTAAACATACCACTAAAAACTGTTAAATAAAATATTTTTCAACCAAAAAAAAACCGACTTCGAAATGCACTAACAAGTGTAAAATAATTTCGATTTCATTTATACCAGTATTCCACACCTATTACTACAATCTACTTAATCGTTAAATTGGTTTACTAAATACATTTCAACCTATTCGGAGGCAGCGCAAAATGAAACAGCAGAATATACGATCCTCCCAATAACGATTTGATTGCGGTATGGCAAACTTGGTAATTAATAAGTCGTAAGAAATAAAATTCGAAACGTTATAGATACGGCAGAAAACATTTGTAATTGTAACGATTGTATCAGAAGTTGGTAGCACTTCTAGAGAACTAAAGCCCCGTCGCGGACCAGCTCCCCAAGCTAAGGTGTAAGCTATCGTGCCGAGAGCTGGATGGCACCGGGATAATGGTGTCTCGAACGATGCTCTCGGGGTACCAGGCGCCCCTCCATTGTATCTAGCCTTACCCCTGTAATCGGGGTCTGCAGGGGCGGACCTTTATTTCCCGACCACTCGTGGGATCTATGTGGACTTAAAACAAACAACACCAACACAAAAACAAACAGACAGAGACGTGACGGAAACGGTAACGGACTCTATCGAATACGCGCCCGGAAGCGGTGTAACGGAAGGGTTAAGGGGCCTAATTTTGGGAACCACCCCCGAAGCACCGCTGACGAGCGACCCAAGTAAGAGCGCGTCTGCGGCGGGCGAAGGTATAGCCTTGCCAGCCCTGGACTCGCTCACGCTCGATGAAGAGCTCTCCTCCGATGTAACCGGGGACGTGCAGGGAGAAATCCTTAATCAGAACCCGGAAGCATGGAGGAAGATCAAACGCTGTGGGGCAGCCAGGAAGAGGGCCCAGAGGGAGCGTCTAGCTCGCGAAGGGAACTCTGGCGGGATTGTCCCCACGGACAAGAAATACGAGGCTGGAAAGGCCCCAGCGACGGCGAC
The DNA here is from genome assembly GCF_907164935.1 of Osmia bicornis bicornis. Lineage (NCBI taxonomy): Eukaryota > Metazoa > Arthropoda > Insecta > Hymenoptera > Megachilidae > Osmia > Osmia bicornis. The sequence continues at coordinate 12,329,295 of NC_060218.1, forward strand.
CGCGAAGGGAGGCTCGGCAATCGGGCAACCCATCGCGGGAACGTCAAAGGGAGGCCATAAGGGAGTGGACGGAAAGGGGCTCAAAAGGTCCCGGCCGTCCATATCCCCAAACACCCAACCTCTAGCGAAACGGCGACAGAAGGTGTTCCCGTCGCCGGTTAGCTATAAGGAGGCGTTGACGACGGAGAGAAGGCTGGCCATAGCGCCGGCCAACTATCCAGAGTCAACACTCTCGGAAGAGCAGGGCTCCAACGTCAAACGGGCGATCGTGGAGGCGCTGTGCGGGACCCCCAAAGGGGGCACCATGCCGCGTTTTGACGACTGCGGGTTCGGCGGGGGCATTCTGCTAGTTACCTGCGCGGATGCAAAATCAATAGAGTGGCTAAAGAACACCGTCGCCGCAATCAAGCCCTGGGAGGGAGCAAACCCCCAGGTCATTGATGGTCAGCGGCTTCCCAAACTGAGGAGGATGCTGACCGTCATCCCCGGCCCTCCGACAAAAATGGAGGCTATTCTGAGACTCATTGAGGGTCAAAACCCAGGCCTCCGCACCTGGCTCTGAAGGGTCTGGAGCAGGAGGGAGGGGCCGTTCGGTCATCCTAGTACTGGGAATTGACTCGGCCTCACATAGCCTCATAACAAGACAAGGTTTCGAGGTCCACGTGGGAATGCGAAGGGCCCTCTTTAGGGAGGGACCTGCAGGGACCACGGAGGACCCGAAACAGCAGAAAGAAGGACCCGGTACGGGACCGGTGGTAACGGCTCCGGTCACCGAGGGCGGAGAAGAACGTGGAATGGGAGGAGAGGAAGGGGAACCTGCGGAGTCGCAGGAGACACTCCTAGATGCCCCTCCTGCCCCCACCACAGCCGATCCACCCACCGAGGTGGAGAAAAAGAGTGAGGAAGCCGGACCCTCGCAGCGGCCGAGAGAAACCGGCCCAACCGTCCCGCCGGGCAGATACATACCCAGGGCGGGGCCAGCGAGGGAAAGGCCAATCCTGGCGGAAGCCACGAAGAGGACCGGTCTGATGGGAGTACAAAGGGACGTTCAACGCACCCTACCCCACTCCCTGAAGATCGGTACGAGAGATAAGAGAGGGAGGGGCTCCGGGAGGGGCCCCCTCAAAGGTAAATTTTATGGGCCCCTCTGGGGAACATAAGATAGCCGCAAGCACCAAGCGTGACCGGACCAATGCTGACAGCAACAGGGTGTCAGACGGCACCAGGTTCTCGCAGATCAATCTGTAACATTGCAAGGCGGCAACGGGAATCCTCCATCACCGCCTTGTGACAAGGCAGACAGATATAGCCTTCATACAAGAACTTTGGATCTCCAAGGAACGGGTAGGAAGGCTCGATATGAGATGCGGCTCACTCTATTACGACGCCACATCTACAATGCCTAGGGCCTGCATCTTCGTCAAGAAGGAGATAACGGCCCTGAAACTAAACGAATTCTGCACAGCTGATCTCTCAGCGGTTAAGGTATATACCTCGGCCGGAATACGTCTGAGCTAGTGATCTGTTCGGCGTACCTCCCGTATGACTCAGAGGACCCTCCACCTACGAGGGAACTCAGAGCCCTGATAGACCACTACGCAAATAACGGTTTGCACCTGGTGATCGGATGCGATGCCAACTCGCACCACACCGTATGGGGCAGCACCAATACCAACGGCAGAGGCACAGCACTGCTAGAGCACCTCGCCACTACGGGTCTCGAGATCCTTAACAAAGGCTCTCGAGAAACGTTAGATCACCTTATCCAGACACATTTCCTAGGCTCAGTAGCGGAGGGTCGGGAGCGTCGTCGTAGCGATACCGCGCGCACCGACCCTGCTCCAGCGGATTGGGGAACAGCGGAGAAGGTGATAAACACAGACAGGGTGAAGTGGGCCATCGGCTCTTTCAAAAGATTCAAGAGCCCAGGCACTGACGGGATCTTCCCGGCGCTCGTTCAGGAGGGCGGTGAGGACCTGTACAGACGCCTGGGCCAGATCTTCAAATCGTGCCTAGCGAAGGGCTATGTACCCAAAGCCTGGAGACACTCCAAGGTAGTGTTCATCCCTAAACCAGGGAGGGACAATTACGACCTTGCTAAGTCATACAGATTCATCAGCCTCACCTCTTTCATGCTCAAAACGCTGGAGAGGCTGGTTGATAGGTACATCAGAAACCAGGTTTTGGCCAGCAAACCGCTACACCCCTCTCAACACGCCTATCAAAACGGCAAATCCACCGAGACGGCACTTCATAAACTGGTAGGTTTTATTGAAGGCGCACTGTCGAGCGGTGAATCCGCCCTCTGCATTTTCCTCGACATCGAGGGGGCGTTTGACAACACACCTCACGATGCGATTCAGGAAGCCGCGAGGAGGTATAATATTAACACTTTAACGACCGCCCGTCTACGCAGTCAAACGTCGCCAGGGGCCGGCAGTATTTTTGAAGAATTAATTTTAAAGAACTTTATTGAATTCATGAAAAAGTTAACATAAAACAAAAAACAACAACAATTTAACGACAAATTTAATATTTTTCCTTTGTATGATAATTATTAAAGCAATCACCTACATGTAATGGTATTTCACATGTCTTTTTTTTTATTTTATTTTTTTTATTTTTATGGAGGAGGGGAAATGCATTTCCGCACACCCGGGGGGCTACCAAATGGTACGACCACACCCGGGTAGTGTGGGGCTCCCCCGGAAGGACGTACTTGCTTCCGGGTATACCCACTAAAACCCCTCCTCCATACCCACAGTTAACCCCCGGAGCCGGAACCGCGTTAGCATTACTTCGGCTCCGGGGCTGTGCTATTTACGCCTTAACGGCGCGTCTCGGGTCGCGAGTGGAGTGCCTCAAGACCTCAAGACTTCACGCTTGCGGCGCAGTATGTACTCGACATACCGCGCCACAGCGTCCCACCGCTCCTGGCTTTTGAGCATCACCCCGACGATGTTCTCCGGGGTGATGCTGTCGACGATGGCGCGCTCCACACCTCTCCTTTTGTCCGCAAAATAATCGCAGACGAAGAAGGTGTGGAGCGCATCGTCCTCCTCGTCGCCACAAAGCAAGCAGCGAGGCGACCCTACCTTCCGCATCTTGAACAGGTACTTACGGAAGTACCCGTGTCCTGTCAGGAATTGCGTCAGGTAAAAGGTCACCTCGCCATGGCGACGCGACGACCACTGGCCCAGGTCCTGGATCAGGAGCCGGGTCCACCGTCCTTTGGGACTAGCGTCCCAACGCTGTTTCCAGCGCCCGATCGTTCGCTCGCGGGCTTGCTCCGCGGCGTCCGCTCGCCCGATTTCAGAACTCTGGAGATATATCTCCTTTCGCTCTTGGGCGAGCAGATCTATCGGGATCGTGCCGGCAACAACCAGCGCCGCGTCTTCGGACACTGTGCGGTACGAACACGCAACACGCAGTGCCCCGCGGCGCTGGACGGCGGCCATCCGAGTCCGGTACTTCTTTACCCTAAGAGCGTCCGCCCAGATTTCTGCCCCATAAAGCAGGGCTGCCTGGACGGACGTCAACAGGAGTCTCCTCTTGCACGGCTTCGGGCCTCCCACGTTCGCCATGAGACGACTCAGAGCCGCCGTACTCTGTACGGCCTTGTCGCAGACCCTGCGAATATGCTCCCAGAAGGTGAGCCGGTTGTCCAGCATCACCCCCAGGTACCTCGCAGAGCTGCTGGTCTGTACAGGCTGAGTCCCGACCATCATCGTGATGGAGGTGGGGATTCTTTTCCTTGTGAGAATCACGATCTCCGTCTTGGCAGCAGCCAACTGGAGACCGTGTTCTTCCATCCACCCGTTGACCCTGTGCATAACTTGGTTAAGCGTAAGTTGGGCCAACTCGGGACTCCGTGCCGTAATGACGGCGGCGACGTCGTCGGCGACGTCGTCGGCGAATGCGACGAGGAACGCGTTATCGGGCATGTCCAGGCGAAGCAGGCTGTCGTATATGACATTCCAGAGGTCAGGTCCCAACACTGACCCCTGTGCCGCTCCGGCGGTGACGTCCTTCATTCTGGTGCCCTGAGCTGTCATATACGACAGCCTGCGGTCCCTCAGGTAATCTCTCATCATCGTTACGAGATACGGAGGTACCCTGAAGGACCGCTCGAGCGCGTGGAGCATGTCGCTCCACCTAGCCGAATTAAACGCGTTCCTCACGTCGAGGGTCACGAGGAGTACTATGGGCCTAGCCTTATGACAGGCGGTTTCGGCCTGGCGTACTGCCCCGATCACCTCGGCGATCGCATCAATCGTGGAGTGCCCTTTCCTGAAGCCGTGCTGCCGGTGGGAGAGGCCCCCGGCATTTCACATGTCTTACACATAAAATATGTAGGTTTTCTAATTTTATTTGCATAGCAAACATGGCAATTCGTTTGTACACCCTTTTTTATTGCCGATATTTGGACTAATTGCTGTTTTATACCTCCAGTTAATCTTTCCACTGGATTGGAACGAACGACGCGAGATGTAGTAGGATCACCATCATTAGTAGTTTTAATCCACGCAGTTCCTAATTTAATTAAAAAATCGTGGTAATTTAATTTCCGAATGTGCTCCTTGTTCAAATCTCGATATATACAGAACGAGTTAAATATGGCACAATTTATGAAATACAAAGAAACTTTCTTGGGCCACTTTTTTGTTTTTCTATAAATGGGGTAATAACTCAAGTATTGGTCCGCGCGGTCGACCCCTTTCATATACCGGTTGTAGTCAATAATGCATTTTGGCTTCAAGATTGCATCACCATTTTTATCCTTTTTCCCGGTATCACAAATATCTGCATTATAAATAGTTGATATCATTCTAATGTCCCTTTTTTTATTAGTTTTATATAGTTGCAGCAATATTTTACCCTGACGAGCAAATATGGTTTCCATCACTTTTAATTTAGCTTTTTTTAAGAATTCTGGTAAACCCCGATTTATCCTAATTATTCCACATAGCCTAATTTTATATAAAATTAATTTTTTCACCAAATTTACACTATTGTATAAATTGTCCATATATACGTGATGCCACTTATTGAAGTAGTTTTTTAACAAATCCATTACAGTTTTCTCTATTTTTTGTCCCGTACCGGAATATAATTTGAAGCCCAATATGTAACCAGTAACAGAATCACACGCCATTCTGACAAGTAAACCGTATTTAGTTATTTTCCTTGGATTGTATACTTTGAAATTGAGTCGTCCGCGCCACGGTATCATGCCCTTATCGACGGATATATTCTGTCCTGGAGAAAAATTCTCTTCAAATTTTTTGGAAAAGTAATCCCGAAGATATTGCACTTTGTACAACCTGTCAGCGTTTGAAGGCATTTTTTCGTTATCAGAAAAATGTAAATATGTCAGGATTTCTCGAAACCTATTACGGCTCATGGTTTTTGAAAAAATTGGTGTTTCAATGATGGGGTTAGTGGACCAATAGTCGCTAATTCTTGCCTTTTTAACTAACCCTTTTAACTAAAAAAAATTTTTTACTTCAGATATCGTAACATCACGCCACATTCCGCATTTTTTCCCTCTTTTTAATTTCCTGTAATTCTGAGCATGATATTTATTCGTTCCTACCGCGATGAACTCTAGAAGATCATCTCCGAGGAAACAATTTACGACGTTTGCAACCGAATCACAGTGGCTGACGCTGACACGTGGTCCCGTGGAACCTTAGAAAGCTTCATGATCCCGTGGTCTATCAATGTCAGACCAGCCAATTGTATCCTCCTCGTTTTCCTCTTCGTCACTGCTGTTTGGTGTACGAAGTCGACGGAGATTTCTTCTTGGGGGCGGGAAAGGATTCTCCTTTTCTTCTTCTTCCTCACTGCTACTAGGTATACGAAGTACACGGCGATTTTTTCTTGGTGGCGGGAAAGGATCCTCATCGCTTTCTTCATCGTCACTGCTGCTTGATATCCGTACACAGTGATTTCTTCTTAGTTGTGGGAAAGAATCTTCCTCTTCCCCTCTTTCAATATTTTCTCCACCATTATTATCGCTGCCTTCTTTGTTTTCGGCATCACTGGGAACGTCAGAAAAATTATCTGCGTATTCTTCCTCAAACACTTCGTCTTCCATTCTAAACGAGGTTTCGAGGGGTCTCGCGAGGTTTCCGGAAGTTGAAAATTGCGAAAGTTCCGTTTCAATTTGTTTCTCTAAAAGATGCAAAGTTACAAACTTTTCTATTTCTCCAAAATCCAGAATTTCAATTAGAATATCAAATAAATTATCCGCACATTTGTCTTATATAAGCATTCCTTTTCCTTCGCAGAATGATCGTCGAAATACCTGCACCAAACTTGCCAAAATAAAACTTGTTAATATTGTCGTATTATACTTATTGTTGTCATATTGTTACTTGTTGTTGCTTCAACAAAACACAAGTGAAACTAGCGCTATTTCAACATTTTGAACTAGAAAACGCGCGCGACACTAGCGCTTATACGGCAGCTTAGCGCGCTACACCAACGTCGACCGCCGATATTTGCTCCATAATTTACGTGGTACACCACTGTAGTTTAAAATCAAAAATTAAAAATTGGCAATAATTACCTAAAATCAAAGACGTGGCGATGAAATACGAAACCAATAGCAATATCCACGCTTGTTTACATTCATAAATTATCACACAAAGAGTGTGGTACTGGCCAACAACCTTCGGCGGTAGCATCACACACATGTTGTGTGAGCGGTCGTTAACGGTTGTTCCGGCTATCACACACATGTTATGTGAGCGGTCGTTAAAGTGTTAAGGACTCCGTCGTAAGATGGATCCACAACATGCTGATGAACAGAACAGCCGTAGCAAGCCTGGGAGAGGAGACGGTGAAGGCTGACGTCGCGAGGGGCTGCCCGCAGGGAGGAGTCCTGTCCCCCCTGCTGTGGACCCTCGTGGTTGACGAACTCATACGTATACTCGCCACGGAAGGCTTTGAGGTTCAGGGTTACGCCGACGACCTTTCTATTACGGTCAGAGGCAGACACCCGTTGGATCTAGCGAGGAGATTGCAAAAGGCTATCATACTCGTAGAATCTTGGTGTCGATCACACTCGCTCTCGGTTAACCCGAGCAAAACAGAGCTGGTCCTATTTACAAGGAGAAGACGCTTTTATTTTAAGGCTCCTCACCTTTTTGGAACGCAACTACAACTCACAGATGAGGTTAAATATCTAGGTGTAATACTAGACAAAAAACTCACCTGGAAGAACCATGTGAACAGGCAGACCCAGAAAGCAATCGGCACCTACTGGGCCTACCGCAGAATGTTTGGCCCTAAATGGGGACTCAAACCAAGGATGGTCAGCTGGATATACCAGGCCATCCTTGAACCTATCATAACATACGCCTCGATAGTGTGGTGGACCTCCATGCAGAGGGGAGCACACAGAAGGGCAATAGAAAAAATATACAGAATAGCGCTGCTGGGGATAATAGGTGCACTCCCCACCACGCCCACTATGGCAATGGGTGCGCTGCTCGATATCAAGCCACCCCATCTAACAGTGATGGCAACGGCTTGGAGAGCGGCTATCCGCCTCCACCAAGCTGAAGAACGGTCCCCGACGGGCGGCGGGCATACCGAGATCCTCAGGGATCCGGGATCGGAGTTAATTCTGTCCCACGGTGGAGACCGCTGCAAGACGGAATACCTCTTCAAACGAGAATATGATCTAATCCTCCCAGATAAGGAGAAATGGCTGAAGGACCCAAACGGCATTCTGACTTCGGGGGGGCTGGTCTGGTCTGGTTCACAGACAGCTCTCAGACCAGATCCGGCACCGGAGCCGGGATTGCGGGGGAGAGCCCTAGGGTCGAAATGACCCACAAGCTGGGCCACGACGTTACGGTCTTCCAAGTAGAAGTGTTTGCTATATGGGCCTGCGCCAAATATAATTTGGAAAGGGCCCACTCAGGCAAACACATATATATCTGCAGTGACAGCCTGGCCGCGCTCAGAGCCCTCCACAAAGTGGAAATTGGGTCGAAGCTAGTCAAGGACTGTGCAATGACTTTGAGACAGCTATCTCTGAACAACATAGTTAAGCTGCTATAGGTACCAGGTCACGGTGGTATCCCAGGAAACGAGAGGGTTAACGAATTGGCACGACTGGGGGCGACACGCTCCCAGCCATGCCATGAGTACCCCATTGGTGTCTCAACCTATGCATTGAAAGGCCTGGCTAAGGATTGGTTAAACCAGGAATTCACCAGGATCTGGCATAACGCCAATGGCATGAGATACACGAGGGCCCTATTTGAGGGACCGTCACAGAAGCTGGGTAACACCTTAATTCACCTGGACAGGGCACAACTGCGCATGCTCGTGGGCCTAGTGACAGGACACTGGTACACAAGGAAACACCTCGCGCGCTTGAGACTCACAGAGGAGACAATATGTCCGAGGTGTGAGGAAGAGGACGAAACACCTCTCCACGTACTTCTAAGATGCAGGGAACTAAGGGCCGTGAGAGGATCAATCCTGGGGACCTTGGAACCTTCATCATTAAGCATTGCGGCTGGCCTGGTGCCGGTGCTTCTAAATTTTGCTACAGAAGCCCAGCTGCCTAGGCACAGCCAGTAAAGAGGCTGCCTAGCGGCCCGGGTACAATGGTCCCGAAGGACTGAGTGCCCGGCTAGCCTCAACTTGATTAATAATAATAATAATAATAATAATATAGTTTCATTTCATTTTAGTTTTTTATGTATATTCTAATTTTGTTTATTTTTTTTCATTTTTATATTATCATTTTTTAAATCTTCTTTCGTATTTTACTAAGAATAAAACAAAGAAACATTATTCACATTGTTTTCTTTTATTTCCTTACGACATCCTACAAATACTAAACATACCACTAAAAACTGTTAAATAAAATATTTTTCAACCAAAAAAAACCGACTTCGAAATGCACTAACAAGTGTAAAATAATTTCGATTTCATTTATACCAGTATTCCACACCTATTACTACAATCTACTTAATCGTTAAATTGGTTTACTAAATACATTTCAACCTAGTCGGAGGCAGCGCAAAATGAAACATAGCAGAATATACGATCCTCCCAATAACGATTTGATTGCGGTATGGCAAACTAGGTAATTAATAAGTCGTAAGAAACAAAATTCGAAACGTTATAGATACGGCAGAAAACATTTGTAATTGTAACGATTGTATCAGAAGTTGGTAGCACTTCTAATGTACATACATACATGTATAGTGCAATTCACGAGAGACCATACTTAACTCGCGTAGCTCACTAGGTCTAGGGAGCTGTTGCTGTAGCTGCAGCAATGCATTCATTATTTGGTGTTCTGAAAGAAAAAGGAGATATGTAACATGCATGTTTTTTAATCATGCAGTATATTAATTTTTCACTGAAGTTGCAATTATACTTACGATCATTTGTTTCTTCCGCAATGTCTTCCATATTTCTGTGAGAAAAAAAGAAGTTTCATGAATGAAAAGAAAATAATCCGTTCGAATTTGTGGATGAAGTTCCGAAAAGTAATCACCCCCTATTTCTTTAAAATGCAGTCTTGTTACGTCTTTTATACGCTGATTACGAATATCGTAGACAATGCTATCGAACTGTGTTTACGAGTTGTGAACGGTTACATCGAAGCTTTGAATATATGATATTGAATAAATATGATAGTGAAATTTGGCGACTACTTCATTTTCATGGTAAATACCGAAATTAAATTTTGTTACGTTTTTCTCAGTGAATACAACTGCTTCTTATAAACGTAAGCAGTACTGGCGGAAAATAGCAAATCCTAATATCCTGAAGTAATTGAATAAACGGATCTACGTTTATCTTGTCGCGTCGCCGCCACAAGAATTTGGAAATAATAATGTTGTTGAAAGAATTTGTTATATTTTCGCGTAAGCGGTTCCGGCCGCCTTACGATGGCCCAATAGTCGCACATTTTTTGCTATGATATTCGTAATCAGTGTATCCAGAAACGTGGTGAGTTCCATGTTGGAAACAATCGAGGAAAGACGTGTCAAGTGCTCGTGTAGTGTAAGTGGCGGATCTCAAAAAGCAAAGGGGTTGGTGAGGAGAAGATCAGTGTGGTGGAAGTAGGAAAAGTCCGTCCCATACGGAAAAGTGCAAGAGAGGGGAAGAGGAGAGCGGAAGGGGTGATAAAGAAGAGGTAGTGAGTGAAAACGAGGTTAGGTCCGAGACAGGATAGAAAGAGCAAAAAGCGGGAAACAGTGGAAGTAGTGAACGACATCTGGGAGAGGAGAAAGTAAATAGGGTAGGAAAGGAGCTACGGCCGGTAAGGCAGTCTTAGGAGCAGAAAAATAGGAGCGGGAATCAAAAATGGCAGAAACGAGAAAAGAAATAAAAGAAACGGAAATAGGGGACGAGAACGGAAAAAGGGAAAAAGGAGCAAGAAGAGGACGGCCCTCAAACGTAGAGGTACTGAGAAGGGAGAGAAGCCAGAGCATAGGAAGCATGGCAAATCTGGAAGAAATATGGAAGAGAAAAAGAGATGCAGAAAGCGGAGAGGAAGAAGAAAGACAGAAGGACGGGGGTGAAAAGAGCGGAACAAGCGAATGGATGTTTAATAAAAGCAATCTGACGGAGAGATCCCCGGAGAAAAAGAAAGAAAGGAAGGAAAAGAAAGGAGAAGAGGGAACAATAATAGAGCTAATAAAAGAAATGGGCAAGGAGTTAGGAGGGAAGATGGAGAAGATGAACGATAATATGAATATGATGGGGAAGGACCTGAGAGGAGAGATGGAGAAGCTGAAAGAAGAAATGAAGAGAAGAGAAGACAAGTGGCTGGAGCAAAAAAGAGAAATGGAGGGGGAAATAGAAAAAATGAAGAGGAAGATAGAGGAGCTGGAAAGGAAAGGAGCAGGAAGCGGAGAAGGGAATGAGATAAAGAAGAGAGTGCAAGAGGAGATTGAAAAGAAAAAGGAGGAGATGGGAGGAGGAAAACTAGGGGAAAGAATAAAAGAACTAGAAAACAGATGGGAGAGGAAAGAGAAAGAAGAGAGAAAGAAGAACATAATAATCAAAGGTATCAAAACCACAAGGGAAGAGATGAAAGAGAAAGCTGAAGAAATCCTAAAGATAACAGGCGTAGAAGAAGCTATAGAAGAGGCAAAAGCGATAGGACTTACGGAAGGAGGAAAAGGGGATAATATGCTGCTACTAAAAATAAAATCAATAGACTTGAAAAGGAAAATAATGGAAGGAAAAAAGACCCCAAAGGGAAGGGAGGAAAGAATCGAGGAGGATTTAACATGGGAGGAGAGGAGAATCCAGTGGATTTTGAGAAGAATCGCCAGGCAGGAAAGAGAGAAAGGGAAATATGTGTGGGTGGAGCACGGAAAAATAAGAGTAGAGGGGAAGTGGTGGAAATGGGACGACGCTAATGGGAGGTTGATAGACGGGGAAGGAAGAAAATGGGAAGACATACATGAAAGACCGCAGAACAAGGGGGAAGATGCACAAGGGAAATAGAGGGAGAAGACAAAGGGGAAGTGGCAGAACAGAAAAGGAGGGAAAAGAAGAATAGAATTGAAGAGAGGAGAAGGGTGGAGGAGAGAAAAGGAAAATAAGAAGAAAGAAGAAGGCAGACAGGGGAAAGGAAGAATAAAGGGAAAGGAGAGAAGAAAGAGGAAGGAGAAAATGAAGAGGGGGGGAGGGTGGACAATAGGCTTCTGGAACTGCGCAGGGGTCAGGAATAAGGATGCTGATTTCTGGGAGACAATAAAGAAATGGGACGTGGTCGTGTTAATGGAGACATGGTTGGAGGAGAAGGGATGGGAGATGATGAAAGGAGGGCTCCCAAAAGGATTCAGGTGGGAGGCACAGCCAGCAAGAAGGAGAAACAAAAAAGGAAGAGCAATGGGTGGGATGATGATAGGGATAAGAGAAGAAATAACAGAGCTAGAAGGGCGGATATGGGGAAAAGAGAGTAAAGAGGGCATAATGGTGGCAGAGATAATAGGGGGGGAAGAGAAGTGGAGGATAGTGGGGGTATATGTAAACGGAGACATGGACTCAAAGGTCAAAAGCCTGAGAACCTGGCTGGAAGAAACGGGCGGAGATAGAATGACGCTAATAGGGGGAGACTTCAACGCGAGGACAGGGGAAGAAGGAAGAGGAGGGACAGAGGCGGAGGAGGAGGAAGAAGGAGGGAGAAGAAAATCTAAGGATAAGAAAATAAACAAGGAGGGAAAAATCCTGATAGAAAACCTAGGGAAGACAGGATGGTCAATTATGAATGGGAGCGTGGAAGGAGACGAGGAAGGAGAATTTACATACACAGGGGCAAGAAGAGATACGGTTATAGACTACATTATAGCAGAAGAAGAAGGAAGGGAGAGAATCTTGAGAATGGAAGTAGGGGATAGGATAGATTCAGACCACCATCCCCTAATAATAAAGCTAAAGGGAAGAAGAGAAAAAATGAGAAATGGAGAAACGAAAAGGAAAACTATCCGGAGAGGAGACTGGACGGAGCAAGGGAGGGCGAAATTCAGAGAGGAAATAACTTGGAGGAGGTCGAAAGAAGGGAGACTAGACGAAGACATGGAACTCATGACAGAGGAATTCAGAAAGGGAATGGAGAGAAGCTATAGGAAGAGTAGCAAGGAAAAGCCGAAAAGATGGTGGGATGAGGAGTGCATGGAGAAGAAAAAGGAAACAAGAAAGGTACTAAGAGAATGGAGAAGAGGGAGAGAGGGGAGAGAAGCCTACAAAAAGGCGAAGAAGGAATACAGCAAGCTAGGCGAAGATAAAAAGAAGGAAGAAAATGATAAGTTTATAAAAGAGGTGGAGGAGGCAAGAACAGACAAAGACGTATGGAAAATAGTGAATAGGGAGAGGAAGAAGAAAGGACAGATGCAAAAAAGTATAAAGGAGGAGGAATGGAAAAACCATTTCATGAACCTGCTAGGGGGAACGGAGGAAAAGGTGGTTTTGGGAGGCAAAAGAAAGGCGGAAATGGACGGGGAAGAAGAAATCAGCAGGGAAGAGATAAGAAAGACAGTGGCCAAGTTAAAAGACGGGAAAGCACCAGGGGGGGATGATATACCAAACGAAGTGTGGAAATACGGAGGGGAGGAGATAATGGAATGGATAAGGGAGGTCTGTAACAGGGTATGGAGGGGAGAGGGATGGCCAGAAGGATGGAAGGAGGGGATAATAGCCCCGATCAAAAAGATGGGAAATGGGAACCAGGTCGGAGACTACAGGGGGGTGACCCTGATGCCAACAGCATATAAGATATATGCGGCAATTTTAACGGAGAGGTTAACGGAGGAAGTGGAGAGGAAAGAGATGCTGCCGCCAAACCAGACAGGTTTTAGGAAAGGCATGGGCACCATGGACAATATATATGTGCTGAATTACATGGTGCTGAACAGGCAAGTAAGGAAGGCAAAAGGGAAGGTGGTCACGTGCTTCATTGACCTGAAAGCAGCATTCGACTCGGTAGATAGAGGGGTACTATTGGAAGCGCTAAGAGAAAGAGGAGTAAGAAAAGGGCTGAAAGAAAGAATAAAGGAGATACTGAGGGAAACTAAGAGCAAGGTGAGGACAAACGAAGGAATGACGGAATCATTCTGGACAGCGAGAGGACTGAGACAAGGGTGCCCGCTGAGTCCGTTACTGTATAACTTATTAACGGCGGATTTGGAAGAACAGATGAGAAAAGGGGGGATAGGGGGAATCAAACTGGGAGAAAGGAAAATATGTACCTTGGCGTACGCCGATGACGTGGTGCTGTTGGCAGAGAAAGAGGAGGACATGGCGGCGATGATAAGGAAGCTAGAAGGGTACCTAGATAAAAAGAAGCTAGAGCTAAACCGGGAAAAGTCAAAAGTGATGAGATTTAGAAAAGGAGGAGGGAGGTGGAAGAAGAGGGACTGGCTCTGGAAGGGGAAGAAAATGGAGGAAGTAAAAGCGTTTAAATACCTAGGGCACACCTTAAGAAGAAATGGGGGGAGTGAACTGCATATAAAGGACAGGGTGAGGAAGGCAGGATTAGTGATGAGACAAATATGGGGGATTGGGAAAAGAAGATTTGGAAAGGATTGGAAGAGGAGGATATGGCTATGGGACAGGCTAGTCTGGCCGGCAATAGCTTATGGGGCAGAAGTGTGGGGGTAGAGGGAGTGGAAAGAAATTGAAGGGCTGCAGGAGAGATTCCTGAGGTAGACGATAGGAGTGGACTGGTGCACACCGGGGTATTTGATGAAGGAGGAGCTACAAAGACCGAAGATGAGGACCAAAGCGGGAAAGTTGGCGTGGGGATTTGAAAGAAAACTGTGGGAGGGAAGAGGAGGGGAGTTAGCTAGGGAATGTTGGGAGGAAATGATTAAAGGGGAACAAAGAGGAGCGGAAAGAAACAAATGGGAAGAAGAAAGGGAAAAATTTCTTGCTGAAAAAGGCGTAGGAACGGAAGAAAGGGAAAGAAAAAGAAGGGAGGGGGAAATGGGGTACAAAGAAATGGAAGAGGCTGACATGTTACAGCAGGAAAAAGAGAGATGGGAAATGATAAGGGCATCGAGCTACAATAGGTGGTACAAGATGATCAAGAAGCCAGGAGTACCGAAATACCTAGAAAGAGGGTTGAAGGAAGCGAGATGGAACCGAGTCGCTAGATTCAGACTGGGGAATGAGATAAAAGAAGCCAGGTACTGGGAGAGGGAGGAGGATAGGAAGTGCAGAATATGTGGGTGGGAAGAGGAAACATGGGAGCATATATGGGAAAGGTGTAGTGCAAGAGAAGAACGTAAGGAAGGATGGCAGGAAAAAGTACAGGAGCTGCTAGGAGAAGAAGACGCGGGAGAACAATGGATGAAAGAGGTGGAAGAACAAAGGAGAGAAAGAGAGAAAGAAACCTAGAAGGAGGAACAGACATGGGAGGAGGGGGGAAGGGAAAAAAGCAAAAAGAGTCACCTATAAAGAGGAGAAGGCAAGAGGGACGGGAAAAAAAGAGTGGTAAAGGGAGTAAAAGAAAAAAAAAGGATGAAAATGAAAAACGGCGACAAGAAAACCGCAGGCAAAACGGAGAAGAGAGCACGAAGAAGGGGGTCCAACAGAGCGAACAACAGAGCACGCAACAGGCGGGGGCGCCACAGGAAAGAGAAAATAAGTTGGCAGCACTGATGGACAGAACACGTGGCGAATGAAACGAGAAAGCGTAAAACGAGAAAAAGAACAAAGGGCATAAATTCACGGGTCGCAAGCAAGAAAGGGAGAATCTACAAGTGGGGCGCAAGCAAAGAGACAAAAGGAAAGTATAAGAGAAAACAAGAAGAGTAAAGAGAAAAAGTGAAAATGGAAAGCACATGGAGGGAAGAAGTAATGGAGGAAATGAGAAAGATAAGTGAGAGTGTAAAAGAGATAATGATGATAATGGAGATGGGAGTGTCGGAAAAGAACAAGAGCCCAAAAGAAAAAGAAGGAGAGCAAGATGCAGAAAGGGAAGCAAGAAAAAAGGAGGAAAAAGAAAAAGAAGAAATGGGGGAGAGCAAAGAAGAAAATAGAAGAAAGAAGGAGTGGGAGACGAAAGAAAATGATAACGGGGAAGAAGCCGTGAAAATAAAAGAGGAAAAGAGGACGGAACACGAGGAAGAGGAGAAGAACAACCAAAAAGAACAAGAACAAGAGGCAAAAGGAGAAACAGAAAGACAAAAACAGGAGCCGAAAGAGAAAGGAATAAACAAGGAAGAAAAAGAAAGAAAGGAAGAGGAGGAGCAAAAAGAAGAATGCAGGGAGGATTGGGAAAAGAGAATAGAGGAAGACAGAAAAGAGAGAAGGAGAAGGAGTATAGTTTGGAGAGGGGTCGAAGGAGCGGGCAAGGAAGAGAGGAGCAGAAGGATTAATATAATGCTGCAGATAGAGCTAGGGAAAAAGATAGAGCTGAGAAGAGTAACGGAGATAGCAGGAGAAGGAGGCAGGAGCGTCATACTAACTGAATTGGAGACGGAGGAGGACAGAAAAAAAATAATGTGGAGGAAAGCAGAAATATGGGAGAGATGGAGGGCAAACGTAGAAGAGGATCTATCAAGAGAGGAAAGAAAAATCAGGTGGCTGATAAAGGAAAGGGCGAGAGAAGAGAGAGGAAAAGGAAAGAAAGTGGAATTCACTAACAGAAAACTCTGGGTGGAAGGACAAGAGTGGATCTGGGAGGACAAGGAAGGAAAATGGAAAACGAAGCCAGAAAAGTAAAACGAGAGAGGACAGGAAGACTGACATGGGTAGGAGGGAAGAGCGAGAAGAATTAAGTACAAAGACATACAAGTTTAAGTTTAAGTTTAAGAGTAAAAGACACAAAGGGCCATGAAGGAGAGTTAAGATTACACTGTCCAACAAATTTAAACTTTTTCTCTGTTTTCCAATAGCCACTGGGTGATGGTTGTAGAGCTTCTCGTCCTGAACACGAATCCGAAAACCGAATTGCTCTATCACCCTCAGTTTTCGAAAAACACGAGTTTTTGTAAAAACATGTAGTTTGGGGGGAAAATGACCTATTACTCGGAAACTGAAAACGCTAGAACATTCGCATTGGTCTCATAAGATAGAGGAGAGTTTCCCGAATACATTGATGTATATAGTTATTATATTACATGGTTCTGAATAGATGAAAATGTCGATGAAAGTTTAAAAAATAGCCGGCGCACGTGCTTCCTACGTATTACTTTTGTATTTTTAAGAAAAGCTTTTTATCTAGCGCGAATTCTCTATACAGTACCGAATTCTGTAGACATTTCCGGAGAATAAACTATATCGGGTAAGTATTGGAGTAGTATGCAATTCGAGTAAATCGAAAAAATCGCCGGTGACGCGTGCACGGCGTTTTGCCGCCAGGCGGCCATAGCTCGCTCTCTTCGCCTAGGCAGTGCCATAGCTACGCGTAATCAACACTAATGGTGCCGTTTAATATACATTCACCTTTTATATCTATAATATTTGATTTTTTTTTGCTATTATTATTATTGCTGGACTTTGATGAAGGACAACAAAGATGTAACGTACAAACGTCAAGCAAGACGAAAATGTTTTTAAGTTCGTTTACTGCAAGTAATTCTTTATCTTATACATTTTATTCTTTCTATATCATAAACAAATTTCAAAACTGTCTTCAATCGAGTGTCGATTGATAAAGTCGTAATGCTCGTCAATCGATTTTTAAATTTTAAATTAAAGTATTTTATCATTTTATTGTTGGTATCTAACAATAATAATGAATAACAACAAAAGAGAAATAATAATTATGAAATAATAATAATAGCAAAAAAAAATCAAACATTATAGATATAAAAGGTGAATGTATATTAAACGGCACCATTAGTGTTGATTACGCGTAGCTATGGCACTGCCTAGGCGAAGAGAGCGAGCTATGGCCGCCTGGCGGCAAAACGCCGTGCACGCGTCACCGGCGATTTTTTCGATTTACTCGAATTGCATACTACTCCAATACTTACCCGATATAGTTTATTCTCCGGAAATGTCTACAGAATTCGGTACTGTATAGAGAATTCGCGCTAGATAAAAAGCTTTTCTTAAAAATACAAAAGTAATACGTAGGAAGCACGTGCGCCGGCTATTTTTTAAACTTTCATCGACATTTTCATCTATTCAGAACCATGTAATATAATAACTATATACATCAATGTATTCGGGAAACTCTCCTCTATCTTATGAGACCAATGCGAATGTTCTAGCGTTTTCAGTTTCCGAGTAATAGGTCATTTTCCCCCCAAACTACATGTTTTTACAAAAACTCGTGTTTTTCGAAAACTGAGGGTGATAGAGCAATTCGGTTTTCGGATTCGTGTTCAGGACGAGAAGCTCTACAACCATCACCCAGTGGCTATTGGAAAACAAAATTCGTGTTGGACAGTGTAATCCAATCGGTAAGATAAAACATTACTTTGTAAGGCGTGAATATCAAAATAGAGGAACACCGCATTGGCATATACTATTGTGGGTAGAAGGTGCACCAATATTGGGACAGTCTCCGAATGAGGATGTAATTAAATTTATTTTGAAATACGTGACTTGTAAGATATCCGACAAAGAAGTATCATCTCAATTACATCGATGGGTCAATACGCATCAACGGCATTATCACAATTCGTATTGTCTACGAAAATAGCGCATAAAGAGGGTATGAGTTTCGCGATGCAGATTTGGTTTTCCACGTACTGTTACAAAAACAACAGTATTAAGAGATATTATTGTTAGTATAGCAAGTAGGAAGCAACTGAGGAGCAAAAATCGATTATATGATCTTCCACGTAATGATCGTGAAAGAAGTATCAATGATTATAATCCGGTTATCCTAACAGCGTGGGAAGGAAATATGGATATTCAGTTTATCGGTGAAAAATCTACTCTGTTAAATTGGTATTGCACAAAGTACACTACCAAAACTGAATGCAGTGATGGTGTTAATACTTTTGATGTAATTAATAGTACGAAATCAATTCGTGCTTATTTATGGAATATCGCGTTACGTACTTTGAACAATAGAGAATCATGGCGGCGCCATCGAAGCCGCAGATGTTCTTTTAGGAATTCCATTGCATATTGGTGATCCTCACACGACATTTCGATGGTTAGATGTAAACCAAATAAGAAATCGAAAACTAAAAACTCAAAGAGAAATTGAACGACTCGATTCTAATTCTACAGATATTTTTTGCCCTTCAATAATTGACAATTATTACCCTAATAGGCCTACAGAGTTAGAAACATGGAATTTGTATGATTTTGCTAGGTGGTATGATATTTCTAAAGTTAAAACGACTCGATGTACGCTTCAATTTTATGACTCAAATACCTGTTTGTATTTAAAGAAACGTGAAAGTCCTTATTTAATTAATCATTATACGTACATGTTGGCGAAATTCCCTACGTACACGCAGCATGACGAAGTTGGCAGCGAAAATAATTCGTTGGTACGTCGTTACCGATAGCGGCAGCACCTCACGGGCCCACTTTGTCCACGCGGTCCCCTCTCCACGCGGTACCGGCACGATCGACGCCATCATCGATTTCGTCCTTCTTGATCGAACGCTCAGAGCAAACGCACGCGCTTCGCTTGTCCACGCTCACACAAAGATCAAGTCTAGTTTGATTGTTAATATAACAAGTTTTCGACCGCGCTTTGCCCACGCAACTAACTGTGTTCACTCAGTTTAGTGTCCGCGCTTCGCCCACGCATTTTATTTGTAATCGGCCACGCGAATAACTGTACATACACTTTGTATATAATTCATCATTCTTTTGTATATTTTTGTGTTCATTAAATATAAGTGTGCTCGTTAAAAGCGTGTCTCATTTCTCAGAACTCGCAGACCTCGTCAAATCGCAAACAGTACAAAAGAAGTATTAATCCAGAAAAGTACTACTATTCCCTGTTATTACTATTTAAGCCGTGGAGACAATTGTAGGAGTTGAAAGGGCGTTACGATAGTTATGCAGAAGCATTTGCATCAAGTAAGACAGATATTATTAATGGTGTTCAATATCATGAACGTTTGGATGAACTTCAAGAGGCTTTCAATCACACCACAGAATTAATTAGTAAATATATTAAACAATAACAGGATAATGAGATTAAAGATTCCATTTCTTCTAATCAGATGGATCATCGTATACAGTATGAACCGCTTGAGGCCGCAGGAGCGATGCAAGATTTCCGAGAGGTAGGCAATAAAGTTACCGGTTGTCATCTTACGCAGTACATACACGAATTGAATATAGACCAAAAAAGAATTTTTGATAACGTAACAAAAATGATTATTAACAAGTCGGATGGTTCGAGTCAACAAGTACTGCGTCTTTATGACAGTGGAGAAGGAGGAACTGGAAAAAGCTTTTTGATTAAGACAATTCGTTGTTGGACAAAGGTACGGTTACAGAAAGATACAGCAGTAATAGCCCCTACTAGAATAGCAGCGTTTAATATCGACGGTTTAACGGTGCATAGATTATTTCAGCTTCCCGTGGAACATGGTCATACAGCACCATACAGACCTTTGTCTGACATGGCTCTGAAAACATTACGGGATGAGTTGAAAAATACTGTGCTATTTATAATAGATGAAGTGTCCATGATTTCCAACATCACATAAATGTATATAAATATGAGACTAATGGAGGTATTTAATACTTTGGAAGACCTGGACGGATAGTTTGGTGGTAAATATATTCTGTTATTTGGCGATTTGTTACAGTTGCCACCAGTTTGCGAAGAACCAGCGTTTGTTAAGATTACAAATGTTAAAAATGAGAAATACTTGGGATCATTGGCAGTATCGAATTTGTGGGTAGATTTATTTCTCTATGACGAACTATGCATAAATATGCGGCGAAGAGAAGACAATGTTTACCGCGAGCTTCTATCGAGAGTTCGTTTTGGTGTTTTTACGGAACAAGATATTGCTACACTACAATCGAGGACAATTCCTTTTTACTCTGAACGTAGTGAAGACAGATTAAATGAATTATGCAATTATGTCCAAAATTTGCCGTTTGACGCAATTTGTATATTTCCTACGCGTTACATGTGTGATGTATTTAACACAGGCATGTTTACAACAATTAACAGTAAAGAAGTGAAACTAGTGTCACGCGACACTCTTGACTGTGTTGCATATTTAAAGAAACGCGTGCACAAACTCTTAGATAAATACGAGGAGGATAATTCGCAAACAGCTGGCTTACATAGAATTATCACTGTCAAACTTGGTGCCAAGGTGATGTTAAGGCGTAATATAGATGTTACATTGGGCCTCGTAAACGGTACTATTTGAGAAATTGTTGGATTCTTACGAGCACCGGATAGCGAAGACTTCAACACAGTGCAGTTTCGATTATCAACGGATACTGTGCATTCCTTACAAAGAATTACTTCCAAGTTTGAAATAATGGATAAAGCCTATGTCCTTCGATATCAATTTCCAATATCTCAGTTATGGAATCACCATTCACAAATGCCAAGGATTAAGCGTAATGACAGCTGTAGTCGATATAGGTAATAGTATTTTCAGTTGTGGTCAGGCTTACGTCGCTTTATCTCGAGTAATGCCCTTAAACGGCTTGCATATAATTAATTTCGATCCGTGCATGGTGAAAGCAAATACATTGGTTATACAAGAATATAACAGATTGCGAAGTGTTTATAGGCCAGATTTAGCACTGAAATGTAAGCCGGTACGAAGACAGAAAATTCATGATGTACAATGGACTTCAATTTCCAAAACTCGTCCATTCTTTGTACCAGTACATACAGATAATGCGACAACAATCCGTGTAGATGTCTCGGTTAAAGCATTCATTAATGCTGACCACGTCTCTGGATATGCTAATGTTATATTGCAATGTATACTTTGCTGTGATAGTATGCGCCGAAAGTTATTGACATGTACAAGTTCAGATGCTATGACAGCTGTAGCCCAATCTTATGTAGCCACTGATGTACAGATACTTAACTCTTTTGCTGTTAGACAACATGCGGATGGTACTTTCGTACAAGAAATTCCACAGGACGCATCTGAATTTTTCTTGCATATTATAAATAGTTATACTGATATCCGAGCGATTGTGAAACATGAGTTAACTCACACAATACGTTGTAAATGATGCCATCAAACGTCTGTTAACACAGAGGACAATATAATTTTAACACTACCCTTATCTTAGGTGGAAGGAAAAAAAATAACATTCCAGGATATCATTAACACCTATTCGGAATGGAACACAGTGAATGATGATGTATGTACTCATTGTGGACAGAAGGGTATACTTTCAAAAAGTGATATTACGACAGCTGAAATTGTTTTCATAATACAATTACCGCTATTTCACAATAAAAATGGTAAAATTGTGGACATTAAAAGACCTAACATCGTAGCCGCGCATACAGA
The DNA here is from genome assembly GCF_907164935.1 of Osmia bicornis bicornis. Classification (NCBI taxonomy): domain Eukaryota; kingdom Metazoa; phylum Arthropoda; class Insecta; order Hymenoptera; family Megachilidae; genus Osmia; species Osmia bicornis. Next base: position 12,351,224 of record NC_060218.1, read on the forward strand.
AAGCATACACATCGCCCAAAATACATATAGGGCAACAAGCGCTGTATTGTATATTGATAGTAATAGTAAAGGCAAGAAACATTACACATGCTATATAAAACATTCAAAGAAGACGTTCGTATACATTGATGATGACATAATTCAATATAAGGAACAGTGGCCAAGAGGTGCAAAAGATGTATACATGATGTTCTTTGAAAGAAGTAACGTAGGAAACCATTCCATCGCAAAAAAAATACATGACACTCAATGCTCCAGAGATTAATTCTAAATACATTTCACACATATAAAGTAATTGAAAAAATAAATATTAACCCACAAAAATTACATTACATGTAAAAAAAAGGTAACGCCAAGTAGTTTAGGCACTATACGGTACATATTTTGTGAATTTTCTAAAAAAGTAATGGATATCATTCAAACCCAGCCAAGTATTGAGTTATATATATTTTTCAAATTATTTACACTTGGCGTTTGGCTGCCTTCTTGCGATTCAACAAAATTTGTTGTACGTTATTCCAAACCTGTGAATACATTATCGACTTTATTGGAGCGAAGCTCCTCTATTAAACGACTGCTAGGCATTTTTTGTGACTTTTTAACTCAAAAACTGGATTATCAGTTCTGACCATTCTTTGCAAGCTGATCACAGTGGTCACTATGAGTGTTTATATAGAATAAAATCAGAGATCGGTGGTGTCCTTCAGGAATGGTCACAGAAACCGATACCCAGGTTAAGGGGGTAAACGCAGGTAATGCAGACATGTGACATTAACGGCAAAGATGGGCCTAAAAAGGGGTTTACGGGAATACACTTTTCGTCCTTATATGAGAAGATTTAGGAGTGGGTGAGGGTTCGTTCGAAAGAGGAAGGTCCAATGCAGGGCACTGTGGTCATGGTTCAACAAATTTTGTTGAATCGCAACGAGGCAGTCAAACGCCAAGTATCAATAATTTGAAAAATATATATAACTCAATACTTGGCTGGTTTTGCATGATATCCATTACTTTTTTAGAAAACTCACAAAATATGTACAGTATGTACCGTATAGCGCTTGGCGTTACCTTTTTTTTACATGTAATGTACTTTTTGTGGGATCTATCTATTTATGCACTTACTTGTTATGTCTTTATTAAGCTTATCTGTTGTCTTGCACTCGGTACTAATGAAACAGTGGGATGAATTGCACCCATGTGTTTTTTAAAATTTGAAGTTGTTGTTTTACACATCAATTTTTTTTTACATATTTTACAAATGGCATAGCCAGTATTGCTTATTGGCGTAAAAAAATGCCATATATCGCTTCCTCCAATTGCCCTGGTTTGGAAAGACATTTTACTCTTGATCTTTCTATCTTCAACAACAATTGATCGCATTTTGTAGTCGGAGTTAAGAATGCATCTCACCCCTTGTTTACATTATATCAAGTGGCTTTGACGTGCTATGCTTTAGAGTGCTTAAAAAGACACATCTCACTAATACTGTTTTGAATTTCCGCTATAAGTTCCAAAGATTAAATATGTATCCTATTTTTATATGTATATTTAAAATATAATTATATATTAATCATGTTACATTTACAACTATGTTAATCATATTATATTTTTTAACCGACTTCGAAAAAGGAGAAGATTACTCAATTCGATCAGTATATTATATACAGGGTGGTCGACAACAGTTGGAAAAAATTTTAAGGGGTTTCTAGGGATCAAAATAAGACGAAAATCAAGAATAACGAAATAGCGTAGGCGGCTTTATTTCCCAGTAATTAACGTTTAAAAATTCGAGTAAAAAGCGCTTGAAACCTGCAATCTGCCTACCACCGACGACTGAACGTCAGGTCAGTAGGGGTCGGTACAGTCATCACCAAGAATCGAAGCCGAATGCTGCAGTACCGAGAAACGGAATAGCACGAGGTAAGTTTCTACTGTTACGTTGCGCGTGCGACGGCGCAACGTAAAAGGGAAAATAAAAAAAACAGTTTAGAGTTACAATTAGATGGTTGCAAAACTACAGTTAATTCTTTTTCCCGATTTTGCGCGATGGTTAGGGTTTTGCTGCCACCAGTCTTGAGCGCGTATAACGCGGTTAAGCGTTCTCAACACTCAAGATAATTAAAAGACGGAAAATGATGATGTTAGTTTTCAATGATTGAATAGATGCTTTTCCGTTGGGTTCGTCAGTGCTCTGGGTCCCGTACGGGTCCCTCCTTGAAACTGTATGTGGTTGGTAAACGTGGTTTCAAAACTATGTGAAGGTAGTTGTTTGAGATGAATGTGATACTGTTTAATAGCAGAAACTGGTTTAATTGCAAAGAATGATTTTGTATTATACAAGAAAAAATATTAATAGAAAAGTTCAATTTAGAAAACTGACTCGAATTTGAAATTTAACAGAATCTATAAATCACCAGTTCTACTTGTATAATTTCTAATAGATTTTAACAAGGGTAAAGATGCTTATTGTATAGTTAACAAAATAATTATCCGCGGAAATGAAATACACTTTGAATCATAGTTTGAGACGCGAATTGATTTTTCGTTACGGACGTAAACGCGAGTTCGGCTATTTCGCTTTTGTATTAATTTAATAATTCTTTTGGAAAGATGCGGGGTTGTACCGCGAGGGGAACGCCTTGCACTGATTGTGAGACGCTCTCGGAACCCGTAGGCTGAACATGGCGCTCCTTTTGAATGATTTAACTCGTTTAGCGAAATAGAGACACTGCGGATAATGTTCAATAAAATATAGATTTCCGATACCTCAAATGTTGGAACCATCTGACGCGAGACTCTCTCGGAACCCAAAGGCTTCTCAGATCGCCCGTTTTGCCAAAATGTAACCGTCGTGTTTCGGTAAAGTAAATGGATCGCCTTACCGGATCGGTGTTTAACCCTTTCCTTCCGAACGACGAATATATCCGTCATCCACATGAAAACTCACGGAGCGGAACGCCGGATATATCCGACATTTATATGATCACCTTCCGGAGACGAACGCCGGATATATCCGACATGCCGGTAAAATCGCGACCTAATTTTTGGACAGTACCCCCCTCTTGTGACTAATGCGTAAAGCTTTTGACGAAACAAATAAATGACACACCATTCAAATTATATTTGTTCTACTTGCATTTTTCCATTATTATTGTGTTACATGCCATAAAGGGATAAAAAATCGAAAGTACAAACTTTAGGATAAAGAATTTCAGCGAAGTTTTGTATTGGTACGTCCACCTGCTGTCTAAAAATATCCTCATTTCTTATAAGTATTATAAGTTATTATCATTTAAATAAAGTGTTTAGGTTATGCCCTTCACAAAATGGCATCAAGAGAATTGCAACTGGCATACAACTTGGATAGATTAAGAATTGATTTGGATAGCTGTGTTACGTTGCGCGACGCGCGAGGCGAGCGCGCAACGTAAAAGATAAAAAGGAAAGAAAAAGAAAAGATTTCAGTAGTTAATTTTTCTTGATTTGATTAATTGGTGCGATGAGAAAGGTCTCGCTGCCACCAGCTCTAACCGTGTATGACGCGTTAACGTCCTCTACGATCAGAACAATTTTAAAAGACGGAAAATTAGATATTTATTTCCGTTGGGTTCGTCAGTGTTCTAGGTCCCGTACGGGTCCCTTCTTGAAACGTTGTGTTGGCGTGCGTGGATTTGATGTAAGAATAGGTGTTGTAATTCGAAGAAATAAAGTAAACTGGATAGTGTGCAACAAATAAAAATGTAATTCAAAGAAACTATTGCAGCTAACAAAGAAAACTGATTACTGAAATAATACTGATAGATATGATTTGATAAATAGCTGAATTTGAATATAAATAGTTATAATTCACAAGGGTAAAGATGCTTAACCTATTGTATAATAATGACTATTGTTTGACCAGAAAATCGTGTAAAATATATAAACAGCCTTTGATTCGAATTGAGATCGTCTTTTATAAACTGTAAAACGTGTATAAAATTGTATATTTTATTATCAAACGACTATCTCGACAAATTAGAAATTGGGAAAAATAGCGGATTCAATCCGCGAGGGTACGACTTGAATGAAGAGACTCTTATAACCCGAAGGCTTTACAAGTCGTCCCTCGATTATACCTCGTAGTCGAGACAATCGTTTCAGGAAAACCGCGATTCGGAAAATACGGAAAATTATATATATTTATCGGTACCTGAGTATGAGAAACGAGACGATCTAAAATGAAGAGACTCTTATAACCCGTAGGCTTAATAGATCGCCCGTTTTGCCTTGTTGTAATATCGATAATAATGCCGTGCTCGACAAATTAGTAATAAACAGGCTTACCGTGGAACTGTAGAATATAATATACGATAAATAAATCGCTATGGAATCGCTGAATAATCGCTGTTGAATCTGGAACACCAAGAGAGAAGATGAGGAACCTGTCGCACTAACACTTGCCGCGCGCCCGATTGCCCTTTATTGCGAATAAAAAATCTAACTAAGACGATCACAATTTTTAGAAAATGGAATAATTATAAACGCGAGTGAATTTAATACGAAAAATGCGCGATCAAACGGATTAAAAGAAAGAGAAAAGATAGAGGTTTAATAGTGTGAAAATGGCTTTACGTGCGCGTCACTGAGTCTTTGTAACGTATTTCCGAATTTCACCCTCGCGACACTCTGCCTACGGATAGGACTTGCCGCGCAGCTAAATCACGTGAAAGTACAAATTACAACTCTATCTCTAGACGCACGGGCTCCCGTCACGACTTACTCGATTGTTCGACGAAGAGTGATCGGAATCGATCGCGATCCTGGCCGGAAGTGCGCGTCGCGAGGATGATGTCCTGCGTGGGGACATTGCAACGAATCATAGCGCCTGACGACAGCGTCGTAGAAAAGAGGAGAGTATCGGTTGAAATCTAAAAGATAAATTGGTCTTTACGCTTTTGCGCAGTTAACCTGAGGAGACCCCTATAATGCGAAGCACTGGCTAACTGCGCAGCGAACGCTGTTTATGTTACCTCTCCTCGGTCGAACCCGAGTTTTTGTCTAGTTCGAAATCTGTTACTACGCAGTTGAGCACGACGATAGTTTCAAGGAGGGGTAATAACTAAAGAAAAGAATTAAGGAATGTAAAGAGAATAAAGGATAGAAAAGACAAAATAGAATAATTATAAACTCAAACTCTTCCCTGTGCTTTTCCCACATGAAGAAGTCTCTTATAACCCGAAGGCTTGATGAGAAAACACAGAGTCGAGGAGAAAATTGAAAAAGCTGAAGCAGTAATTCGCCCTCCCCACGTCCCTTACATGAGGAGACTCCTATAACCCGAAGGCTTGATAAGGAAACGTGAGGCGGACAAATTTGTAAAATTTTCCAGACGTGACAGCTGCAATGAAATCGAATCAGAAATAGTTCCTCGCAAAAAAATACGTCTGAATGTATTAAGTACCTCAGAGTCTGAGGAAATCGAAGAGAATTGCGTAGAAAGTGCGGCCGTATCAAATTTAGTATGGACAACAGAAAAATTCAAACCCAAAGTTCACCATTTCAATCCACGGAATTCCGGAATACAAACAGGGATAAAAATATCATGGAAAATTATAGATTATTTCCAATTATTTGTAAGCGAAGAATTAATGGAGTACACTGTTGAAAAAACGAACAGCTGTTGGCAACAAAAGAAAAACAATAATGAAATATTAACTGGTATAAATCTAAGTGAACTATACTGCTTTATCGCAATATGTCTTTTGATGACCCGTAACAAAAGGCTATCATTGGCAGAACACTGGAGCAGAGATAAATTATTAGAACACTAGAGAAGCGATATTTTTAGCGATATAATGAGCAGAGATCGGTACTTCTTACTTTTACGAATGTTATACTTTAGTGATAATCAAGTATCCAGTTCCGATCGATTATGTAAAATCCGAAAAATCATTGATGAGTTACGAGCAGCATATTCGAACGCCATCTACCCTTATTCTAACTTATGTATCGATGAGAATCTGCTACTGTACAAGGGCAGACTGTCTTTCAAACAGTTTATCCCATCAAAAAGAAATAGATTCGGCATAAAATCGTTTGTTCTGTGCGACTGCAAGACAGGTTGCATCCAAGACTTTATTGTTTATACGTGGGGTGATACCACTATAGGGCCTGAAAATAAAGATTATGGCAAATCGGGAAGCATTGTAATGTCCCTCCTAGAGCCATATCTGGGTAAAGGCCACACTCTTTACGTGGACAACTGGTATACAAGTCCCGCATTATTTGATGTCTTGTACAAAAATTATAGAAATGCGTGTGGCACTGTCAAAAAGAGAAGGAAAGGAATGCCGAAAATGGACGAAAAATTGAAAAAAGGTGAAGCGTGCTTTCGCTCGGCAGGAAATATGTTAGCCATAAAATGGCAGGACAAAAAAGAAGTTTGGATGATCTCTACAGTACATAAGGCAGAATTTGCGGATGTAAAGAAACGGTACAGTACACAAAATATCGTACAGAAACCATCTTGTGTACTTGAATACAATAAATTGATGGGTGTTGTGGACAAAACTGACATGGTCATCAGCACCATACATTCTACGAGAAAAACGACGAAATGGTATAAGAAGTATTTTTTTCATATGATCGACATGTGTCTGTGGAACTCATATTGTTTATATAAATTAAAAACGGGTAAAACACTATCAATTGCAAAATTTCAATTAAAATTAATCGACCAAATTTTGAAAAAATATCATAAACAATCAAGCAATCATTGTATAAGACCCGGAAACAATTACTCAGCACGACTAAACGGAAGACATTTTCCTTCTCCTTATGAAATTAACGGGAAAAAAGGATCGCGAAGGTGTGTTGTATGTACAAAAAACGATAAGAGACGAGAATCTCGATATCAATGCCAAGAATGTGATGTTGGTTTGTGCGTGCATCCGTGTTTCAGAATATACCATACGGAATTAAATTATTAATTACTATATATTATAAATTGTGTTTTATTTTATCACTGTATATTATATATTATTTATTCACTTTTGTCAATTGTTAATGAGACTTCTTTTACACATTAAATAAGTTTATATCTTATGCAGATATTATAAGTATATTGTTTTAAAAAAAGATCCCTTTTCTTCCAAAATACACTATCTACGCGCAATGTGCACAATTTCGGCGGGAGGTCCCGTTCAGGAGTGGCGCTACGGCGGACTAAACCGCCGTAGCGAAAGGGTTAAACAAAACAAAATAATAATTTCGCTTGTGTAACGACCCAGAGTGAGTACGTCACTGCACCTACTTGTAGGGAGAGCGGTTCCCTTAGAAGGCGACTCGTAATCAGTGTTTTAGGGATTTTAGGTTCGTGTGGTTTGCGGTTAAGGAGTGAAATCCAAACACTAATGTGCTAGATACTAATGGAAAATTGTTTATTCAAAAATAAAAAAGTAAGTGAATATTGAGATATAATACAAAATCGTTAGTATCACAATAAGTGCGGCTAGAATTAGGAATACAATAAGAAATTATAATAAATTCGCCCTAGATTGGGAATACAATAAGAAATGTGTAATTAATGATAGAAAATAGTAATTAATAATTAGTAATGAATTATAGTAATTAATGATTATCGATAGCGCTAACGCGAGAGTGGCTTAACTCTTCTACCACAGTCAATACTCTGTTCAATTTCACAAATAATTTAGGAAACTAAATTCCAGAGGTTTGTGCTAGACTATTGGAATCAAGTTAACCTTTCTTATAGGTCGCAATCGGTTTCTGGTTATACCAGAGCTGTGTTAGACGCAGGCCGTTCAAGGAGCTCCGCTCCTCGCTAGCTCTTTACACTTGAGTGTTGGCTTAGCGTAACACCTGTGTAACACGTTGCGTACCGTGAATAGGAGGTCCACTGATCTGTAGTACTGCACGCCACCAGTGGAAGAGTAGGAATTAGCTGCAACTCGCGCTCTATCGCTGCCTAAACAGTTCAGCGCAAGCTTTTCTCTACTGTTCAGAGTATTGTCTGCTTCAGACCGTGGTCTGAGAAGATCTGCCTTGAAACTGTGCGGAACGCCTCTATTTATACTTAGATCTTGCTGAGTCGGTACTTTTTTTCCGCATAGAGTTCTTGGGGTAGCTGGGTTTTCCCCATCACGTGGTGGTCCGGCATCCCCGCTCTAGAATTCTACCCCACCATGTGTTCACTGGGGTTGCGCTGGCGCGTGCGCGGTCAGACGTCGATAATTTATCGAAAAACTATTTTACCGTCTGACTTATCGACTAAACTCTTATCGACGAAAAATGAAAATGTTTATTACAAAAATTTTATACATTAAATATTAACAATAAAAATAAAATAAAATACTCTGTATGAAATATAAAAATTAGTTATAATAAAGAAATGAAAATAAAAAGATATTGTGTTTGATTATCGAGTCGTTACACTTGTGTTATATCGTTTGGAATTCGCTTGATGATTTGGAACACCAAAGAAACGTTGAGATTTTCGTCGAGCACGCACTTGTCGCGGCGAAATTGAATTTAACGAATACGAAACGATGACGAGGGACAGGTTCACAACGATAAACGAATCACGATGTTTAAAAGTAATTAATTATACGCGAGAATGAAGTTAATACGGAAATAATTACGCGAGCAACGGATTAAAAATGAAAGAAAAATGGATAGAATTTTAAGGTAGAAGGAAAATCTAACCTGCGCCTCACTAAGTCCTTATCTGGAAACCGTGAATTTCACCCTCATGACAATCTGCCTCGCTACGCGGAGGACTTTGCCGAGCAGCAAATTACGCGATATTCGAAAATAACTCTGTCTCTCTGACACACGGGCACCCGATCACGTACTTACGACTGATCGATAAAGAGTCAGAATTCCGATCGCGATCATCGCCTGAAGGGCTCGTCGCACGATCGATGTCCTGCGTGGAGACGTTTTGACGAATCGGGGTACGTTTCGGCAGCGATTGGTCGAGAGGCTCGCGCTAGACGAAAATCTTCTATCCTTTCTCTGGTGTTCTTTTCTCTTTCTAATTCGTCGCCTATTTTCGTTCAACGGTTTTTGATGTTCTACGCAGTTATACAAAATTTAATATAATTACAAAATGATAATCGTTGATCAATTTGAAACAATTAATTAAAGTGAAACATGAAACAATTTAAGTACAGGATATAATGCCGTCAACCCGTTTAATTTACTTAACGAAAGATCAAAATTTGTTACTTACTCGTTCTTGTAGAAAGTTATTAAATTATAATAGCTAATAATTGACGATGCGCGATTACAGTGATTGGAATGCCGTGACAGTCAACATATTTCGTTAAACAATTCTCATTGCTTTACTTCCGGTATTCGCTTTCGCTTCATGGTGAATTTAAACAATTTTAATATAACGAATGTTCGTTCGAGAACGTTCCTTTGTTCAAATTTTGCCGTTAGGTCTCTTCGTCAGGCAATTTCTCGGTATTTGTATTACAATGGTGTTTATTGCCTTAAACGACCCCTGATTTCAAACGGTGTTCGAACGTTCGCGACGTTCGCTTTCCCAAGGTTTCTCATTCCTTACTTTCGTTGTCTAAATACATTAGCATTCATCCATTCTTTCATACTATCATTTTACACAAACATTAATGTTCCTTGTGATCCTTGTCGGATCGGCTGGCGCTTTGTGCAAAAAGGAGAGAGAGAGCATCCTACAGAACGAAGTTATTACGATTTTCCTACGTCTACGCAGTTAACCGGGGAAATTCCCGTAATGCGAAGCACTGGCTAACTGCATAGCGCTGGTGTTTATGATATTGCTCTCTCTCTCGAGCGAACTTGAGTTTTTGTGCGCTTGTATGCTATTACTATGGTTGAGCGACGATAGTTTCAAGGAGGGTTACAAATACTATTGAAAGGAAGAAAATAGGAACAACTTTTCCTCGTGTACCTCGCAAGAGAAATTCTCGGAGCCTGTGGAGGCTTGACCAAATACACGAGGTCAGGGTAAAGCAGTTAAAGAAAAGAAAGCTAAAGAGGAAATCGAAAATAGAATAGTAATAAACTCAAACTCTCCCTTGTACAGTAAAAGCTGGATATATGCAACAAACATTGAGGCCCAGACGTTGCTTATATCCAGCCGAGATGTCGAATCTCGGGGTACACGCGACGAGCAGCCAAGCGTGAACGTAGAAAAGGACAGACAGTGAAGAAAAGAGAGGTCCGATGATCAAAGGAAAGAGCCGAAACGTATCGGTGTGACTAATACTAATTGAATCAAAAAACTTTTTTATATTTGACTTTTTTTTAATGAAACTTGTACTAACGCATTGCTGAGATTTTTGTAATTAAAGTGGTACTAAACACGATATAGTTTCAATTATAATTACTTGCTAAAGTTGCTATTAAAAGTTGGCGAAAAGCAAAGGAGGGTTGGAAATGAAAACCGGTTGCAGTGTCGGTTCGGCTTTCAAACGTTGCATATATCCAGTCGAGGTGACGATTCTGCGTCCGTACACATCGTTTGCATTCAGCCGCGATACCTATTCTACGTTCGTACACAACATGCGACGTCTTGCATGTTGCATGTTGCGTGTTTGATGCATCTTTGATGTACGGCCTGCCTTATAATATGTAGCTGAGGTGTCAATTCTATGTTGTTTATTTTATTATTATTGTTTATTTATTCTATTATCATTCTGTTATTGCTGTTAGCTTTTAAATTACTTTAATTTTCAATAGGAAGAAACTGCCAGGTTTCATAGAAATCACGGGCTGTTCCTAACATCATAAAGTACCTAATTTGCAGTCAATAGTACCGCTACTTAGAAATATCCTGAACTGAACCATGGCAACAATAAGTTTATGAAGTCATCGACCAGTTTAGTACTTTGCTAAAAGTATTTTCGGTTGGGTTCAGGTTGACGGGGTAACCTCAGATCGACCTGATTTTTTTACCATAGATAGCCCTTGAGATGGGGATTCCAACGGTGGTCATTCCATCTCTTAACTCCCACCCGCCGCCCCGGTAGAGGTCAAAAACTACAATCGTCCAAAAAGTGGTTTCAGCACTGATCTCAGTGAGCACATTAAGAAAATGAAGAAAACATTTTTTTTTAATGAAAAAAAATAAGGAAATAAAAAAATTGGGAAAAAATGATTTATTCAGATTTATTAGGTTAGGTTAGGTAAGGTTAGGTTTACCCCTGTGGCTGGGGGGTTTAGAATACAACCACGGTAACCCCTGCCTGTCGTAAGAGGCGACTAAAAGGGGGGCGCTTGCTGCTGTCGAAGTAGCCTCGCAGATGACCTGCGGCGATGCCGATGGGATCTACGGATCCCGGTAGGGCCTCCCTTGCCGGTAAGGCCTGGGTCGGAGAGGCGAAAACGTGGCTGCGGGGTCGTTGAGTTCTCCCGGGGCCGGGCTGCGTGGCGGTCTGGTGCGGGTAGCGAACCCGGAGTGCCCTAGCAAGGGGCTTGCCTTCATCGGCCGGCCCGCGAGGATGACAATCTCTATAAAAAATCCCTAGCCCCAAGCTGCGGTGCGCGGTGAGGAGGGCGTGCCCGGAGTAAGCGCCGGGCATGGCTGATAGGTGCATCAGTCTCTAGCGGCCATCCCCGGGGTACCTGGCGACCCCCCGGGTGTACTTAGCCTTACCCGGGTAAGGCGGCTCTGCCCGGGTGGACCCACGGACCGACCCACTCGTGGGAACATTATGGAAGACGTAATACAAAACAAAAAAGAAACTGGATGGGATATTACTATGACGGAAGCGGCTATGCACACGGACACGGATAAAGAGCAGGCGGTGCAGGTTAGCACCGAGGGTAACGCGAATTTGTTCGCCACACCCTGCCCCGAGAGGGCGAAAAGGGGAGGCTCGCACTCCCGTGGAAGAAAGAGGTCCTCGGCATCGGGGAGCGGATCTTCTGCCCGCATTGACAGCGGGGATGATTCTGATGAGCCGTACGCATCCGCTGCCTCGCTGGACAGATCGTCGAGGAGAGGAAGGCCGTCGACCACCGTCAACTATGCTGGCCTCATGTCGGATGAGGAGAGGGTGCTGGATCGCTCTCTCCCTCCACCCGCCCCAAGTAAGGGCAGCGAATCCCCCCCCCCCCCCCAACTAGATCATCAAGTTTCAAAGCGTAGTTTAGTAAAATTGTAGCGTGGCTTAGCGTTTTTCATTATGTATTATAGATAGCAGAAGTTGTAAAAGTCGATATACTGATATACTACTGATTGGATGGCGGTACCACAGGAAACGGGTACAAAAGCGTCAGTTTAGAGATTTATTTTGTATATCTACTTGTGCATGCTGTTGCAAAGAAGTGTCGGTTATTGTTATCCTTTATTTGAAAGGAAATGAGACGAAACGTTGACCGATTAACGCGATAACGTTCGCCACGGTCGGGATGGTAGCCTCGTAAACTTGGCCACGGCTCGGTATTCAGCGAATTATCGTCCGGTCGTTGAGTCTCGTCGAGGGAACAAAGTTCGAAAAACAAGGAGGGAAACGACGTAACTTTTAAACTGGCTTACTCGCGGTCGAGGAACCTCGTGGTTCCCCTCTAGGGAGGGGAATCCCTGCTGGAGCAGGAGCAGCTCGAGTTGGAGCTCCGCTACGAGCCTATGACGGCACTGGCAGCGCAGACACTCGAGCTGACTGCGGATGTGGAGAGAGTTGCCTGCGTGTCCAAAGGGCTCAAGGGGACCATTCAGAGGTCCCTCCGGCTGGCTGCCCGGCGTATTAGGGCCATCAACGTGGAGATGGCCAAGAGAACGGCGCCGGACAGTGGAGCGGAGGAGTTAGCACGGTTGAGGCTTCAGCTCCGCCAGCGAGAGGAGCGGATCAGCAAACAGGGTGAGCAGCTGCTCACCCTGACCAAGGAGCTGGCGGAGGTGCGGGGTCGCCTGCTGGCGGTTGAGGCCCCCATCTTCGTTGCCCCCGCCCGCGCCGAATAGGCGGCTAGGCCGGCCTCCCCCCTGGCGTAGCAGGGAGGAATCAAGAAGAGGAGGCCGGAACAGGAGGTGGCTATGCCCGAGCTAGTGGCTGGCCCCTCCTGGGGACGTCGCCCGCCCCCATCTGGGCCAAGAGGGCTGCTCCCGCTCCATCCAAGGGGGTGCCCAGGATTTCCCGGATGGAGGCGATCGACCCCGAGGGGGGGGGGGACATCAGGGTGTGCCTTGCTGCCCTCATGCAGCAGGTCTCCTCCCTCAGGGCAGAGTTTGTGGGGGCTCTGGAGTCCAGAGGGGGCAAGGAAGTCTCGCCCATTAAGAAGAAGGGGGAGGTGGCTGCGAGTACTAAGGTCGCCCCCCGGTACTGTACAACCAGCGGCAAGGGCCAGCTGGTTGGGAGAGGCCAGCCTCCCCAGGTGAAGAGGGAGTCCGCCCTGGAGGCGAGGATGCGGGGCATCCAGGAGGAGACCCGCCTTGTCTCTCAGGGGGAAAGTTGGGCCACAGTGGTCCAATGGTCGGCCGCAAGGCCAAGTGGGCCCAGGAGAAGAAGAAGGAGGGGCCACCAGCGACACCCAGTGGCTCAGCGGTGCGAGGGACGCAGCAGAGTGCCAAGGTCCCCCCCAAGAAGCCAGCTGCCTCAGTCCCCGCACCGAAGAGGAAGGTAACCGGGCCGCCTAAAACAGCGGCCGTCACCTTGACTTTGGCCCCAGAGACAAGGCCACGTACGCCGAGGTGATGGCCACCGCCCGGGAAAGGGTCGATCTCCGAACCATTGGAATAACGGAGATTCGACCCCGGCGGGCGGTCACTTGCGGCCTAGTGCTCGAAATACCGGGCGAGGAGCGCACCGATAGGGCGGCTGCGCTAGCCGGCCGCCTTCAGGAGGTGTTCGAGGGCACCGAGGTCCGGGTGTCTCGCCCCATGAAAATGGGCGAGATCAGGATTTCGGGCCTCGACGACTCGGTGTCCCCAGTGGAGGTTGCGGCAGCCTTGGCCGCTGTGGGGGGTTGTGCCCCAGCTGATGTTAAGGTCGGGGAGATCAGAATCTCCCCGGCCCGGCTGGGCACTGTCTGGGCAAAATGCCCCGTGACGGCGCTTAATAAAATTGCCGCCTCCGGGAGGATCCTGGTTGGCTCATCCTGTTCGTCACGTCAGCCAGGGTTAAGACGCTGCCGGCGCGGCCTTTGAAGAGTGCTTAGGCAGGGTGGGAGACGCTGTCTCCCGTTGCTACCCCGGCCGGCACTCGTCCTCGGGGATTTCAACTCCCATGCCCAATCGTAGGGGTCCCCGAGGACTGACGCGAGGGGTGAGGCGGTATTCGAGTGGGCGGCGGAACTCGAGCTCCGGCTGTTGAACCGGGGCTCGGTCAGCACCTGCGTGCGCGCTCGAGGGGAGTCGATAGTTGATCTATCGTTCGCGACACCCTCGGCCGCACGCTTGGTGGAGAGTTGGAGGGTGGTGGAGGAGGCGGAGACGCTCAGCGATCATCGCTACATCCGCCTCGGATACTCCACCCTCGACTGTCGCCCACCGAGCGGCCCATCGCCGCGGAGATGGGCGCTGAAGAGGCTTGACAGGGACGCGCTGATAGCCGCAGCTCTCGCTGTGACCTGGCCGGAGCAACCGGTTGGTCCGGTCGCGGATATAGGGGAGGAGGTTAAATGGTTCCGGGGCACGATGAAGGCGATATGTGACGTCGCCATGCCCCGGGCCAAATGCCTCCCCAGACGGGCCGCCTACTGGTGGTCGGGCGAAATCGCCGCCATTCGGCAGAATTGCAACGTCGCCCGACGCTAGTGGCAAAGGGCCCGTCGGGGAAGAAACCGCGACCCAGCGGGAGAGGAAGAGCTGTACGGGTGCTACCGTGTATTAGTGGTAGCTCTGCAGCTGGCCATCAGGGAGGCCAAGTCCCGGGCATGGCAGGAACTCCTCGGCTCTCTGGATGCCGATCCGTGGGGGCGCCCTTATATGTGGGCGATGGGCAAACTAAGGCCATGGGCGCCCCCCGTGACGGAGAGCCTAGACCCCCAGTTCTTGGGCCAGGTCGTGGACACGTTGTTCCCTTGTGACGACGGTAGCCACCCCTGGCCCCCGCCGGTCCAAGTCGAATGGACCGACGACATGGGGGTCACAGAGGGGGAGCTGGCCGAGGCCGCTCGGCGCATGGGGGCTCGGAACACCGCTCTGGGTCCCGACGGCGTCCTCGGCCGAGCCTGGGTATTGGCCCTGCACGTCCTTGGACCGCGATTGAGGCGCCTCTTCAGCGCCTGTCTCAAGGAGGGGGTATTCCCCCAGGAGTGGAAGGTTGGACGACTGGTCCTGCTTAGGGACGAGAGTCCCTCCGCGTACCGGCCCATAGTTTTGCTCGACGAGGTCGGGAGCTCTTAGAAAGCGTGATTTCTGACCGCCTCGCCGAGCACCTATCCCGGGTGGGCCCTGATCTGGCCGAGTCGCAGTATAGCTTTAGACGAGGGCGCAGCACCATTGATGCGATTGATTCGCTGCGCTCCCAATGCGACTCGGCCACGTCCCGAGGCGGGGTGGCGATCGGTGTTTCGCTAAACATAGTGAACGCCTTTAATACCCTGCCCCACGGGACGATACTGGGGGCACTGGAAGATCACGAAGTGCCCCCAGTACTGAGACGGATGATCGGGGCTTACCTACGGGATAGATCCATCATGTATGTGGGCCGGGACGGACGAACCTATCGGAGGGACGTCGATGAGGGTGTACCCCAGGGGTCGCGTTTGGGGCCCCCATTGTGGAACGTGGGGTATAACCCAGTTTTGCGGGTCATGGTCCCGGAAGGTGTCAGCATCACGTGCTTTGCGGACGATACGTACGTTTTGCCACCGACCGGGGCTGGAGCAGGACCAGTCGTCTTGTGGAGATTGGTGTGGCTGCCGTCGCAGCTGCGGGTCGGTGACTGGGGCTGCAGATAGCGCCCCACAAGACCGAGGCGATGTAGTTTTACTCGCCTCGGCGTGGGGTTGCACCACCGCACAGTGTGACGTTTGGCCGATCTAGCGGGACAAAAATATTGCGCCAAAGAAATACTAATTATCGTTGGTTTTATTGGTTTTTCTATTAATCAAAAGCATGATACGTAATTAAATATTGATAATTATATATATTTATCAACTTATTTAACATTTATACATAAAATAAGCATATAAAATGATTAAATAAAATTTTTTTTTAAATTTCTACATTATTCTGTACATTAGACAAATATACAGAATTATACAGAAATACAAACAAATATACAGATATATAGAAATACAAACAAATATACAGATATACAGAAATATACAGGACACAAATATAGCATACGATGACAAATACGGTTCTTTACCTGTTCCGTATTTTTCCTTCAATGATTAAAAGGTCCTGACAATTGTATGAGAGGTCTCTTTATTGCAAAGGTTAACGTTTACAGTTCTTATGTGTACATATTATTGGTTTTGGGGATACTTAAGGGCACTTTGGTATATACGATGTACCAAATTATGTTTATAATCGCTCTCACAAATAGGAATTAAATATTTATTATGTAAGAAATACATAGCTATCCTTCTAGAATCATATTATTATGAATTATTTCAGAAATATTAACTTTGTCCACGATTTCGAGCGACTTCGACAGTGTGCATCCCTTGCGGGCGCGACAATAAACAAATAAAAACGATAGATGTCATTGTTTGTCTGCAATGCCCTTTCAGATTTACATTGCTTATGATCCTAGCTTTCGATACAAGAAGTATGAACGTTGTATAAAATGGTATAATATGTTAAAAGTCTACTTACATTTCGAAATAGAGTTTGAATTATATGCTATCCATTAGGAAGGTTTAAAAGACTAATAGAATGCTATTTCAAAAAACGACAACTATGAAACATACCCTGAAGGACAGAAGATAACACTACATATATACAAGTATCGATATTGGATACTAGTACAATGCAATTGTCGACAATCTGAAGCGTGGAAAAAGCGCTCGTAGGAGCAGTTGCGCCAAACTACGTATTCAGATCCTATTTACAGATCATTATACATTATATTTTACATTAATATTTACATTTTCTGATGAAATGGACATTCTACTATTGATATATAATATCATTGGACATATCTGTGTCAGTTGCAAAATTGATTTTTGTCCCGCTAGATCGGCCAAACGTCACACTGTGCACCGCCCCAGTCTTGGATCCGGGTAGGTGACAGCAGGGTCCAGGTGGGTGAAGGGTTCAAGTATCTTGGCCTCCACGTGGACAGCCACTGGCACTTTGAGAGGCATTTCGACCGTCTGGCCCCCCGATTAGACGGGGTAGTGAACGACCTTGGGCGGGTGCTGCCCAATATCGGGGGGCCGAGCGAGAAGGTTCGCCGCCTTTACACGGGGATCGTGCGGAGCGTGGCCCTATATGGCTCGCCCATATGGGCTGAGGCCCTGATGGCGTCTCGCCGCAGCCAAACTGTGCTGCGGCGAGTGGAAAGGCGGATGGCCATCAGGATCTCCCACGAAGCGGCGATGACTCTGGCGGGTCTCGTACGTTTCAAGTACGAGGCGGAGGCCTGCGCCACGATTTTCTGGCGCTTGCACGGCCTCCGTCAGGCTGGAGAAGACCCGCCAGAGCAGGCGGTCGAACGGGAATGGAGGTGCCAGGCCCGACAGGATGCCCTGGAACGGTGGCGTCGCGAGATAATCGCGAGTGGCGCCGCCGGCCAGCGAGCGGTCGGGGCGGTCCTACCCGTCATCAAGAAATGGCGGGACCGCGGCTTTGGTCGGACCACCTTCCGGACCACACAGGTGCTCACCGGGCATGGTTGCTTTGGTGACTTCCTGTGCCGGATTCGTAGCGCGGCGACGGCTATATGCCACCACTGCGGGCGGGGCGGGACTCCGCGCAACACACACTGGAGTACTGTCCAGCGTTTGCGCGGGTCCGTCACACCCTGCAGTGCGAGTTGGGGGTGGATCTCTCGCCGGCGAGCGTGGTAAGAAATATGCTCGCCGGCGAGGATCAGTGGAGGGCGATGACCTCCTTCTGTGAGGAGGTCATCGCCTTGAAGGAGGAGGCGGAGCGGGGTCGGCAGAGAGCCGACCCCGATCCCGCCCGCAGGAGACGGCACTGTGAGCTGAGGAGGACGGGGCGGTGGTCCTTGATAATCCGGCCCACCGCCCCTAACAAGACGAGCGGGGGGGGGGGCCTCGGTTTCCCCCCCAAAGTAGATGTTGTGGGGGGAGGCTTCGGCCTCCTCCAGGGTGATAGGTTGGGAAGGAGCTTTGGCTCCTCCCCAAGGCAGATATAGTGGAAGGATGCTCAGGCCTCCCCCTGGGGGATTGGACGGGGGAGGGGCTTGACCCCTCCCCCCATCACAGATCTAGCGGCTCCTATTTGGAGTCGCTGGGCCTCAGGTGGCCGGGGCTTGGGGCCTCGGTCGCCATTGCACGCGGCCCGATGAGTGGCCGGCGTCGGGTGTGGCCCCTGACGTCGGCGGAGCAGGCACTTAGGGGGAGGGTCAAAGGTTAGATGCTCCACCGAGATGGGGCGCTATGCGCCAAGGGGGGGGGGTCCCGGTGTTATTCGTTAGAGGTCCCGGGGCCCTTACCACAGCCCTCTGCAGGTCAGCGTGGGGGTTTTAACCGGTAAAAATCCGGCACTCCCCCCGGCCCCTCCCCAGGGGGGCTGGGGGCGTCTTTGGAAGATTTCCCCCACGAAAAAAAGGGTGCCACAGTCATTATATTGGAGTTAAGAATGACATTAAAGAAATTTTTAATAAATTGGAATGTATCGAACGATTGTTAAATAACGTAGCAGATACTGGAAGTAATGGTGGAATTGTGGATGGCGAAAAGTGTTATTTAGACCAATTGCCACTGGCATCTGTTACCGAAATGAATAATTTAGATACTACGATCTCAGAAAGGTACAATTACTATATTTAGTTGGCGGAGAAAGAAATTAAAAAAAAGTAATATATAACATGCTTCAGAAATGAATGACGAACGAAGCAGCGACGTTTTATTCGGGACAGTGGCGACAAGAAGGCAAGCATTCATTACAGATGTTGAAGTGAAACAAAGAATATCTTTATTTTTGGCGACAGCCCAGTCAAGATTAAAATAATCTATATAAAAAATGTGTACAATGTATACAATAGAAAAATGTATACAAAATGTATACAATAAAATATAATGTGCTTTTCTATGCTTGATTAGAAAAAAGGATTTTCATTTACAGTTAAAATATTATTTTTGTAATGAAATTTTATCTGTTGAAATTAATTATATGATGTTTGATATGATTTGAATAGTTTATAAGCTTAAAAAGTAATACTCATAACAAGAAATGTAAAAAAAACGTGGTGGGTAACGAATAGTAAAGTTTAGGAAAGTTACATTTAAGTGCGGCACTACCCTGTATTTAATAATAAAAAAATAAAGAAATATTTGTAGGAGTGTGGGAGGAGCGAATGAGTGTTGTAAATAGATATGACTGTGAGAGTATATAGATAGATAATCGAAAATGAAACCTAACATGGATATTTAAACTACTTGTGCATTGTGCCTTATGGTAATGTAAGTTGTATGACAAGCAAATGGTATGCGTAAAACTAGTATCTGAATATTGTACACCTGTATAACAATTGTGAAGTGGATGTTTACAAAGTGTAGAGTGAGTGTTCATGGGATATAAAGTAGATATTTGGAGGGTGTGGGGCGAATATTTGAAGAGTATGAATTGAATATTTAAGTAGTGTTAAATAGATGTTTCAAATGTAAAAGGAAATGTTGGAATGGGATTAAAACGTTTTGAATTGCACCCGCGTTGTGTGGGATCGCACAAGAGTGTGATTTCGGGCAGCGCGCGTGCAATTTAAATCGTTTTAATTTTATTTTGACATTTTTTTTTACATTTGAAATATCTGTTTGGTATTGTTTGGGTATTCAGTTCATGTTTTTCGGATGTCCGCCTCACATTTTTTGGATATCTATTTTATATCCTATGAGTGTTTGCTTTGTGCTTCGTAAACATTTGTTTTGCATTTGTTGTACATGTGTATAATGTTGAGATCCAATATTTATTAAATTAAAATTTTATTTATTTAAATGGTAGGACATAATCGTAGTATGTTAGGATAAGTAGCGGCGCAGGAGAAATAGTGTTGGGCGAGTGAGTGGTCTAGTAGGTTGGGCGTCAGCGTCGTAATGTGTAGATGTCGGGTTCGATTCCCGGTGTGGGCAAAATTTTTGGTGCGGGGTCGGTGCTTGGTCTCAGTACGCGTTATAGCGGCTTTATTATTTCTGTTTCTTGTAAAATCATGTTTACTGAGTGTTCACAAGTGCTATTGACGTGTTTTTTGATTAAATATTATATTAATTTACTAGTAAGCAGTGAAAATGTTTGTGCGTGCTACGCGGCATCTTCGCGTCGTGTTTCCGGTGTTCGGACTATAAATTATATACTTTGGACTTTATTTACGGACAATCTTGGATAATTGTGAACTTTTCGAAGTGGAATTCCGCGTTTTTTTTGTGACTTTTCGTGATTAATTTGGTTATGGGAACGTGTGCAAGACTCGACAGGTTTTCAAGATGGCTCCTGTGGTTGAAGAAGGACAGTCTACTTGCACGCGCGGCCAGGGCCTTGGATAGAAGAGGATAGATGATGCAAATTAGGTCAACGATTTGGTGACGTTTTGCTTTTATTCCTTTATTGCGTTTTTATTTATTTTGTTTTACGCTTCTTGCAATGATTTATTAAGTCATTTATGTGAAAATGCATCAATATTTTTTCGATATTTTTCGATATTTTCTTATTATTATTGCCATTAGTATTCTCGGAGTTCCCCAACCCCCGAAAGGGATGCGGGGAACCAGGACGACCTTCGGTCGATCCAGGCTGAGCCCCAACCGAGCGCGTCTCCGGGTGGCGGATAGGAGGACGACCGGGTGCGAGAAGTGGGCCCCGAGTACCGTAAAACGGGACGCCTCCGGTGACCGGGATACGGAAAAGGTGCGCCTACGGAGTGCCCCGGACAACGGGAGCTATAAGGGACCCCTGAGGGCCCAAAAACCCTCAGAGGAGAACTAAAGCCCCGTCGCGGACCAGCTCCCCAAGCTAAGGTGTAAGCAATCGTGCCGAGAGCTGGATGGCACCGGGGTAAAGGTGTCACGAACGATGCCCTTGGGGTACCAGGCGTCCCCCCATTGTATCTAGCCTTACCCCTGTAAGCGGGCTCTGCAGGGGTGGACCCATACTTCCCGACTACTCGTGGGACTAACATGGACAAAAACTTAAAAAAACAAAACAATAACAACACGCAGACAAACATGAACACGAACACGGAAACGAACATGGACACGGACAAAACAACAGACACAGACATATACACGAACCCACCCGAAAGCGGGCTGGTTGAGGAGGGAAGGGACCCAATCTTGGGGACCGCCTCCGATACACCACTGACGGGCGGTTCTGGGGAGAGCATGTCCGTGGCAGGCGAGGTCACAACCTTGCCGCCTATGGACATGCTCACCCTCAACGAGGAGCCTTCCTCCGGTGCGACCGGGGCCGACCAGGGAGAAATCCCGGAAAAGGACACGGGAGCATGGAAGAAGGTAAGGCTCAGCGGGGCCGCCAAGAAGAGGGCCCGTAGGGCGCGCTCAGCGCAACCAGGGACCTCAGGCGGGCCGGCCACCACTGTGAACACAAGCAAGGCGGGGACGGCCCCTGCGACGGCCGCTGTGAGAGGAGGCCCGGTAACCGGGAAACCCCGCGCAGAGACGTCGCAGGCGAGCGGTAAGGGAGCTATCGAGGGCAAGGGGCTCAAAAGGACCCGACCATCCATATCCCCAAATACCCAGCCTTGCGCCAAGAAAAGGCAAAGAATTTTCCCTTCGCCGATAAGCTTCAGGGAGGCGCTGACGACGGAGAGGAGGCTGGCTATCGCGCCGGCCAACTACCCGGAGTCGACCCTCACTGAGGCACAGGCTTCCACTGTCGAGCAGGCGATCGTCGGGATGTTGTGTGGGCTCCAAAAAGGGAGCACCATACCGCGTTTCGACGAGTGCCGGTTCGGGGGAGGCCTGCTTCTCGTGACTTGTTCGGACACCGGAGCGGTGGAGTGGCTGAGGGCCACTGCCACCGAAATCAGGCCTTGGGAGGAAGCGGACCTCCAGGTGTTGGATGGTCGGCACCTCCCAAGGCTAAAGAGGATGGTGACAGTCATCCCCGGACCTCCGGTGGCGACGGAGGCCCTACTAAGACTGATGGAGGGTCAAAACCCAGGGCTCCGCACAAACCTTTGGAGAGTGTGGAGCAGGGGAGAGGGACCGAATTCGGTAAATTTCGTCCTAGGGGTTGACCCTGTGTCACAGCCTCATCAAGAGGCAGGGTTCTGAGGTCCACGTGGGACTGCGCAGGGCACTCTTCAGAGAGGGACCTGCCGGGACCACGGAGGATAAGAAGAACCCCAACACGGTCCCAGAGAACAAACCGGGACCAACAGCCCCGGTGATGGAGGAAGGGAAGGCGGGGGTGAGTGGCGTGGATGGAGGTGAAGGGGAGCCTAGGGCGCTGGCAACGGTGCCCACGGAGACCCTCTCCCCCTGCGCCGACACCCTCCCACCCACCCCACCCAGGGACTGCAATACACAGACGGCGGCCGCCGGATCCTCCCAGGGACCGAAGGCCGCCGAAACGCAACCTCCGTCAAGCGGGAGCATCCCCAAGGCAGCAATGCCAAGGGGAAGGCCGACCACGGCGGAGGTGATGAGAAGGACCAGGCTAATGGGTGTGCAAAAGTGGAGCCAACGCACCCTGACACACACCCTGAAGGCCGGTACCAGAGGTAGAAGAGGGACGGACCCCGGCAAGGGCCCCCCTCACAAGTAGGCGTAATGGGCCCCGGCGGGGAACATAACGCACCTGCTTTAACCAAGCGAGACTGGACCACATCTGACACCAACAAGGTGCCAGAAGGTACCAGATTCTCGCAAATCAATTTGCAACATTGCAAGGCGGCAACAGACATCCTCCTGTACCGCCTAACGATGGGGCAGACAGACATAGCCCTCATACAGGTACCTTGTATGAACGTGTAGGAGGGCTAAACACGGGGTGTGGCTCACTCTACTATGATACCACATCCACAAGGCCCAGGGCCTGCATCTTCGTTAAAAAAGAGATAACGGCCCTGAAACTCAATGAATTCTGTACAACTGATCTTTCAGCGGTTAAGGTTAAACTTAACCTCGGGGGGAATACGTCAGAGCTGGTGGTATGCTCGGCGTACCTGCCGTACGACTCGGAGGACCCTCCACCTACGAGGGAACTCAGAGCCCTGATAGATCACTGTGCGGTCAATGGTCTGCACCTGGTGATTGGCTGCGACGCCAACTCGCACCACACCGTATGGGGCAGCACAAACACCAACGGCAGAGGCACAGCACTGCTGGAATACCTCGCCACCACGGGCCTGGAGATCCTTAACATAGGCTCCTCCCCCACCTTTGTCACCTCCCGTAGACAGGAGGTGATTGATCTGACCCTAGGCTCTGCCAAGGTGACACAGGTCATCAAACACTGGAAGGTACGGGACGAGAGCACACTCTCGGACCACTGCCTTATCACTTTTGAATTAAAAGACGACAGGGAGGGCGGCACTGGAGAGGCCTACAGGAACCCAAAGGCCACCAACTGGGCACTCTATAAAGAGGGCCTGGAAGGGAGGCTAAAGGGGAACTGTCAGCGTCCCAGGACCGTAGGCGAAATTGAGCAAGCGGTGGCGCATCTGAGCTCCGCCATCACTCAAGCCTACGAGGCTGCCTGCCCGGCCAAAATCAGAAACAGTAGCAAAAGGGTCCCCTGGTGGAACAAGAAATTGGACCAAGCCAGGAAGGACACCCGCAAACTACTGAACAAAGCCATAAAGGCCAACTCGGAGCTAGCTTGGGACAACTACAGGAAATCTCAGCAAGCTTACAAAAAGTTAATAAGAACCAGCAAGAGGACGGCCTGGAAGACCTTCTGCAAAGAAACCGAGGCACTACATGTAGTTGCCAGGTTAAGGAAGGTCTTCATGATAGGCCCCTCACCGAGGTTGGATCGCCTTAGACTTCCCAACGGAAGTCTAACGAACAACCACAAAGAAACACTAGAGCACCTTATTCAAACACATTTCCCAGGCTCAGTAACAGAGGATCGGGAGCGGCGCCGTAGCGTTACCGCACGCATCGATCCTGTTCCAGCGGACTGGGAAATAGCTGAAAAGGTGATAAATACGGACAGGATGAAGTGGGCCATCAGCTCCTTCAAAAGGTTCAAGAGCCCAGGCACTGACGGGATCTTCCCAGCACTCCTTCAAGAGGGTGGAGAGGACCTGTACAGGCGCCTGGGCCAAATCTTCAAATCTTGCCTAGCGAAGGGCTATGTACCCAAAACCTGGAGATACTCCAAGGTGGTGTTCATCCCGAAACCAGGGAAGAATAACTATGACCTTGCCAAGTCATACAGACCCATCAGCCTTACCTCTTTCCTGCTCAAAACGCTGGAGAGTCTGGTTGATAGGTACATCAGAGACGAGGTATTGGCCAGCAAACCGCTGCACCCCTCCCAACACGCCTACCAAAACGGCAAATCCACCGAGATGGCACTTTACAACCTGGTAGGTCTTATCGAAGGTGTACTGTCCAACGGTGAAACTGCTCTCTGCATCTTCCTCGACATCGAGGGGGCGTTTAACAATACCCCTCACGATGCTATACAGGAAGCCGCGATGAGATACAATATTAAGGACTCCGTCGTAAGATGGATCCACAATATGCTGACGAATAGAACAGTCACAGCAAGCCTGGGAGAGGAGACGGTGAGGGCCGACGTCGCGAGGGGCTCCCCGCAGGGAGGAGTCCTGTCCCCCCTGCTGTGGACCCTCGTGGTTGACGAACTCATACGTATACTCACCACAGAAGGCTTTGAGGTTCAGGGTTACGCCGACGACCTTACGATCACGGTCAGAGGCAGATACCCACTAGATTTAGCGAGGAGGTTGCAAAAGGCAATCACACTTGTGGAATCCTGGTGTCGATCACACTCGCTCTCGGTAAACCCGAGCAAAACGGAGTTGGTCCTATTTACAAGAAGAAGACGCTTTTATTTTAAGGCTCCTCATCTGTTTGGGACGCAACTACAACTCACAGATGAGGTAAAATATCTTGGAGTAACACTAGATAAAAAACTCACCTGGAAGAACCATGTGAATAAGCAGACCCAGAAAGCAATTAGCACCTACTGGGCCTGCCGCAGAATGTTTGGCCCCACATGGGGACTCAAACCAAGGATGGTCAGGTGGATATACCAGGCCATCCTTGAACCTATTGTAACATACGCCTCGATTGTGTGGTGGACCTCCATGAAGAGGGGAGTACACAAAAGGACAATAGAAAAAGTATACCGAATAGCGTTGCTGGGGATAACAGGTGCGCTCCCCACCACGCCCACTATGGCAATGGGTGCACTGCTCGATATCAAGCCACCCCATCTAGTAGTGATGGCAACGGCTTGGAGAGCGGCCATCCGCCTGTATCAAGCTGAAGAATGGTACCCGTCGAGCGGTGGGCACTCCGAGATCTTAAGGGATCAGGGATCGGAATTAATTCTGACCCATGGGGGAGACCACTGCAAGACGGAGTACCTCTTCAGACGGGAATACGACCTAATCATCCCAGAAAAGGAGAAATGGCTGGAAGACCCTAACGGCATCCTGACTCCGGGGGGACTAGTCTGGTTCACAGACGGTTCCAAGACCGGATCTGGCACCGGAGCCGGGGTAGCGGGGGAAAGCCCAAGGGTCGAAATGACCCACGAGCTGGGCCACCACGTTACGGTCTTCCAAGCAGAAGTGTTTGCCATCTGGGCCTGCGCCAAATACAACTTGGATAGGGCCCACTCAGGAAAACACATCTATATTTGCAGTGACAGCCTGGCCGCGCTAAGAGCCCTTCACAAAGTGGAAGTTAGGTCGAAGCTAGTCAGGGACTGTGCACTGACACTGAGACAGCTATCTCTGAACAACAGAGTTAAGCTGATATGGGTACCAGGTCATGCTGGAATCCCAGGAAATGAGAGGGCTAACGAACTGGCACGACAGGGGGCGATAAGCTCCCAGCCATGCCAAGAGTACCCCATTGGAGTCTCAACCCACGCGTTGAAAGGCCTGGCTAAGGACCGGTTGTACCAGGAATTTACCAGGCTCTGGCATAACGCTAACGGCATGAGACACACGAGGGCCCTACTTGAGGGACCGTCACAAAAGCTGGGGGACACCTTAACCCACCTGGACAGGGCGCAACTGCGCATGCTCGTGGGACTAGTGACAGGACACTGGTACACGAGGAAACACCTCGCGCGCATGGGACTCATAGAGGAGTCGAAATGCCCGAGGTGCTAGGAGGAGGACGAAACACCTCTCCACGTACTTCTAAGATGCAGGGAGCTGAGGGTCCTGAGAGGATCAATCCTGGGGACCTCGGAACCCGCATCTTTAAGCACTTCGGCTGGCCTGGTGCCGGTGCTTCTAAATTTCGCAACAGAAGCCCAGCTGCCAAGGCACAGTCAGTAAGGAGGCTGCCTAGCGGCCCGGGTACAATGGTCCACAAGGACAGAGTGCCCGGCTAGCCTCACAACAACTAATAATAATAATAATAATAACCATTAGTATTATTTAATTATTATTTATTAATACAGTCGAGTATTCGATTAATCGCTTAATCGATTGTTTGATTATTCGGTGTTAATTCGGTGTTTGTTCGTGATTTAGTTTCGTTTCATTTCACTTATTATTCATTGTATCTTTTTGTCATTTTAACATGTTTATTTTATATTTATCTTATTTTATATTATTTTATTTTGTTTCGTTTTATTATTTCATTTATGGTGTTTTATATTTATTTTATTCTTCGCCTTTCATATTATATATTCACATTTACACTGCTTTATGCTATTTTATGTTATTTGTTCATTTATTTATTTATTCAGTACGGTGGGGTGATGTGCCTTGATGATTTATGCAACTCGTGTTTTTGATTACTGATTGTTTCAGGTCTTATTACTATCATATTATTATATTTCTATTTCTTTTCTTTTATTTATATCTATTCATGTATACCCATGTATATTTCGTTTATTATTTTTGCAAACAGTATAGTGGTATAATGTGCTTAATGGATTTGCGCAATTTGTGGTCTGATATGTGATTGAATTGTTCAATTCATTTATCGTTTATCATTTATCGTATTTACTGTTCTTACCTTCTGTATTTATTGTGTTTTGCCAATTTTATTAATTTTATTGGTTTAATATTAATGGTTTATATCAGTGCATAATGTGTTTATGGTTTACTCGGTTTGCATTGCTGTTTCGTTGATTATTTCATGATTATTACATTCTTTGTCACATTTTATTTATTTATTTTATTTTATTTTATATGTACACCTTGGACTACATTTATATTTGTCATATTTCATGCTATTTTATTTCATGTTTTCATGTTAATGACCTTTATGTCATTCACTTTCATTCTTTCATTCTTTTTTCATTTTTATTTTTAATCTCTTTCATTCTCTTTATTTGTAATGATGCAGCAGTGTATATTGCCTAAATAAATGAATTGAACAATCCGGGCTGTGTTATTAATTTTCTTCTTTCAGTTTCAGTTACAAAGTGCTTGTTTTAATGGTGGTGTGTGATGAGTGATTGCTTTAATACTTTGTGTTTCTGGTGTACTTTGTTTTGTACTTTATTTGTTTAGCGTGGGTGTTCTTCACTTTCCTTTATTTACTTATAATATCTTACATTATTGTATTACATTTATGCTTTTATGCTTTCATGTTTATTGCTTCACTCACGCCTTCTTTACCTTCCTTCATTTCATTCATCTTTCATTTCCTTAATCGCCCCATTCATTCATTCATTCATTCATTCTAATCGATTAAAGTTAATGAATATGATTTATATTACCTTAGTTTTGTTTCTATGATGATGAGTGGTTTTGTTCATTCAAATGCTTTGATTGTGCGTGGTTTTGTTATAATCTTGTTATTTAAGTTTCCTTATTCATTTATTATTTATTTTAATCTGGTACACACTGGTACAGTATTTATTGAACTATGCAGTTTATATTTGATTTGATTTTGTTGCTTTAGTTACCCTTCTTTTGATACGTCATTCAATAATCAGGTCTATTTGCATTTGCATTGACATGATCACTTGTCATTCATCATTTACCATTTACAGTTTACAATCTAACTTATAATCTACTCTGGTAAAGGAAAAGATTACTGTAGCTAATAATTTTACGGTTAAATTATATTTTTTTAACCGACTTCGAAAAGGAGGAGGTTACTCAATTCGATCAGTATGTATGTTTTTTTTTTTTTTTTTTTTTGTGTGTGTTCACCGATTACTCCGAGATGAGTGTACCAATCGGAACGAAACCTTTTACATCTTGTAGGGTATGTCTTCCGGTTGGTCCCATTGAAAAAAAATTTTTCATTTTTTCATTGTTATTGTAAAATACAGGAAGTTTTTAATGTCAAAATTGGACGATTTCAATGAACTTTTAATATGTTGTCGGGGAAATGATTCTGAACAACTTTTTCATTATGCATAATTAACGGAAAGCTTTAGTTTCAGAGATATTCGTAAAAAACTATTGTTACTACTACATTGAATTCTACGTATGCCTACGTGTCTTTACCGGTGTATGAGTCAGCATGCAGTCGCTGATTCTCTACTGTTTCTTGTATACATGTATACTTTCCAAGGCATGAACCGATTGCGATGAAACCTTTCACATTTCCGCGATATCTCACTTGCAAAAATTTATGCAATTTGTTATTGTTAATAACTATTGTTATAACTTGTATGGAACTTGTTATCACTAAAAACTATCGTTGTTGCAATTAACCAATAAGAACGGTAAACCACCTTACGGCATCCTACAAATATTGCTCGTTCCACTAAAAAGTGTGAAATAAAATAATTTTTAACAAAAAATACAACCGACTTCGAAATGCACTAAAAAGTATGAAATCATTTCTACTTCATTTATACAAATACCCAACAGCTATTAATAAAACCTATTTATTCGTTAAATAGTATACTAAATACATTTCAACCTTTTCGGAGGTGGCGCAAAATTAAAAATACCCGAATATACTATGCTGTCAATAATGATTTGATAGGTTATCGACGCTTGAATCTTTCTAGTATAAGAAAAGTTTTTAATTTTGAGCCGCCTCCGAAAAGGTTGAAATGTATTTAGTATACTATTTAACGAGTAAATAGGTTTTATTAATAGCTGTTGGGTATTTGTATAAATGAAGTAGAAATTATTTCATACTTTTTAGTGCATTTCGAAGTCGGTTGTATTTTTTGTTAAAAATTATTTTATATTAAGTCCACTTCTATTTTGTATTCTATTTTATTATATTTCTTTTTGTTTTACATTATTATGTTACATTACATTACATTTAAATTATTTACATGATGGTTACGGCCTTCACTTTATACTTTATGCCTTACTATTATTACTTCATTCTTCTTCAATGTCTTTAATTGATTACTTCATTGTTCATTCGTTCATTCTGTCATTCTGTCATTGTTTACTCATTCTGAATTGAATTGAAGTTATTGTTATGATTTAGTTTATTTTCACTTACGATGCTACAAATTAGTGTAGTTGGTATTAATATATTTATGGTCTGCCTCCATATGGCTATTCTATATTCTATATTTTAATATATTTATATTTTATATATTGTAATTATTAGTGTCACGTTATCACTGTTATTTACTTATCTCATTATCGGCTCTTGATTTTATTTCTGATTTGTTGCCTGTACATCCCTGATATTTTTTAGGCATCTTGATATTCTCTTATATTCTTTAATTCAATTTATTCATGATGTCTCTCTTGTAATAGTGTAGCTCTTCATGATGGTGTGATGTTTCTGTAAAATTCAATATTCATGTCATCAGGATGGGTTATTGCTGTTATTCTGTAGTATATTATTGCAATTATCTTACCTTGTTTCCTTTCCTTTCTCTCCTTTTCTTTTCTTCCTTTTTAGAAAAGGAAAAGGTTCCTGGTTTTGACACTTTGTGGCTTTGACATATTAGGGTTATGTTTCTGTTAATAATTGTCAGCAATCATCTCATCTCTGAATTTGACTTTTATATGGTTTTTCTGCTTTACTTACTTACTCGTACTTGCTGGTATTCTGCTGCTTCTCTCTTCCTTGATTCATTCATTCATTAATTCATTCATTATTCACTCATTACTGTTTTCTTGAATTGTTAGTTACTTTCCTTGCTTTCCATTGATGAAACTTTGGAAACTTGTAATTTTTATAACGCCTTGCGTCTGCTGCCATAAGGGTCTTATTTTATTTATTTATTCGGCCTCTCAGTCCTTCGCGATTGTTTTCCTTTATTTTCGGTGTTCTTGTGCAATTTGTTTCTTTGCAACGCGATAATGCAGTAACGCGGTGCGTCTTGCAATCTGCGCAATCGGCAGGACTTATTTGAATTTCATTTTTATTTTTATTTTTCCTTATTATGTTATTAATTTACTTTTGTTAGGCTACTTCACACGTTTCACACGTTTAATTTTTTAATTTATAATTATATTTTATTTTATTTATTGTACTACAACTTATATGATGTTTTATATATGTAATATATTTATAATCGTAGTATTCACTTATTTCTTTAATTATTAATAATTAATTCTTGATTTTGGATCGTCTGGGAGTTTATCTGTAATCTCTTTCTTTAATTTTAGCATAACTATTTTCGTTCATAGTATTGTACACCAGACTTATCTTTGATGGTAAGTATGGTTTCCTGGGATTGCGCGGCTGCACGATGGACGGTTCTGCAGTCGGTAACTGGGTAACGGGTAACTGGCGCGTGGTAGGTAATACTGCGCGGCAGATAGTATGTTTGTGGGTAACCGTTGCGGAGTGAGCGGCCGAGTATTGTTACGTGGTAGATGGAATAGTTTTTGCTGGTAATTTCTTTGGGGCTGCAGTTGGTTACCAACTGGACGTAGCTCGCAGCTTATCGTCGGACAATCCTGCGCACTTTACTTTGCAGGATGTGTTTTCCTTTTGGCACTTTTGCCCGATTTAGGTTCACTAATTGTCTTTATTTAATTATTAGTCAATGTAGCAGAATTCAACGGAGTCTTGTGTGGCTGATTTAACTTGGATGTTTGATTGTTTACTCTAACATTTACTATTATACTTCCCTAACTAATTTATCTTCTCTCGCTGCTACATTTGCTTGTTTTGTTATTCTTTTGCCTACGGCATTGTTAACTTTAACTTCAGCTTAGTATTGTTAATTATTCTAATGGAATACTCTGTTTTCTTGTGTTTTTTCTTTTTCTACTCTGCTTTCCTTTGGCACTTTTGCCCGATTTTGGTATACTTCGTGTCTTCATTTAATTATTCAATGCAGCAGAGTTCAGCTGAATGAACTTGGTGTTTGATTGTTGCTGTAATGTTTACTATTATACTGCCCTAACTAACTTATCTTTTCTTTCTGCTACATTTGCTTGTTTTATTACTCTTCCGCCCACGGCATTGTTCAGTTTAACTTCATCTAAGTATTACTAATTATTAACCACTTGCGGTGGAAAGACGTGCCACGCACGTCGACACGCTTTTGTTACCGGAACGCCAGCGACGTGTTACGCACGTCGTTGGGCGATTGTTACAGAAAGATAAATGACGTGCGTGGCACGTCCACTGTTTAATGAAATTCTTTACCGAGGCACAGTTTCTGCAAGATTATTAATAAATAAATTTAGTATTGATACACATGTAATTTTATCCTTCTGCCTCTTTATATTCTCTTCTGGAATCCACCCGCCGAACGCAGCCTGAACGCGCCGGGAAGTTATTGCCGCTCGACTGTTCTGGCACGCGCAACCGAGAATTTCTTTGCACCGCAAGTGGTTAACCACCCACATGGCGTTATTGGATCTCAATTAGTCTTTACGGGACTTGGGAGCGGGTAGGTTTGACTGGAATGCAGGGAGTTAATTTAAATTTTTGCAGTTCCATAATCTAAGTTGAATTTAATCTGATTGTTTGGCGGTAATCGTTCCTTATTACATAATGTTTTTACATTCGTACAGTATCGTTTATCTTTATTATTATTTTTTAGTTTCAGTATTAAGTTCTTTCAGGAATAAGCTCATAGGGTCATGACGATGTTGTTTTTGTAAGATCTAGCAACATTTACATCCTGCAGTGCGGCGTGCTACTTGTCAGAAATGTAGAGATTTTAATTATTCTAATATTCAAATATATTAATATTCTAATACTGGGATGGCGGCATAATAATGTAGGGTGTTATGATAATTGATAGTCTGATAGTTTTTGTAAACTATATTTTGCTCGATTTGATTTCTGTATGATATTCCTTGCATTTTGTCAAAGTTGCACTCTTTCTGTCGATTATATTGCTTTACTTGATGTTTGGTAGCTGATGTGGAGCCTGAGTTGCTGGTTAGGGGCGTTGTTAGGGGCTTTGTGTGTGGGTGGAACAAGTCACCGAGGGTTGCAGCCTAAGAAGACGTAGCACGGTCAACCGGGTAAGGACTTGCCTGGTACCTGGCCGCGCTGAATAAAAATGGCTTGTCCTCGTGGAAGGACAGGTGGGCGTGATGACTGCAAGGATAAGCCACATCATCATTCTCAACCTACCATGGTGGACGAAGATTGGTGAATCACCCGCGTGATATTATATCGCGGTCCTGATGGCGACTGAAGAGGAAGCCCTGTCCTGGCAAGTGTCGGGCAGGTGAAATGTGGCGCAATCACCCGCTGAGTGGTTAAGACCTCCGGGACC
The DNA here is from genome assembly GCF_907164935.1 of Osmia bicornis bicornis. Taxonomy (NCBI): domain Eukaryota; kingdom Metazoa; phylum Arthropoda; class Insecta; order Hymenoptera; family Megachilidae; genus Osmia; species Osmia bicornis. The sequence goes on from NC_060218.1 coordinate 12,384,099, forward strand.
TGATTGTCGTCGAAGAGGAAGCTCCTGACCTCGCTAATGGCAGGCAGGTGAAGATGGGGCGCGATCAGCCGTTGAGCAGGGGTGCTCCGGTTCCTGGTCGTGGCCGAAGAAGAAGCCCCGTCCTCGCTTTGCAGGTGGGTGAAGACATGGTGCGATCACCCGTTGAGTGGGAAAGTCCTCCGGTTCCTGATCGTGGCCGAAGAAAAATCCTGTACCTTACCTTGCAGGTTGAAATATCCTACCGCTTGATCGGGGGTGTAACGGCGTGGATCCTCAATCCCCTATGGCTGCCTAGCGCATGGTGGATTGAGGGTAGACGGAAACGCATATGAGAGCTAGGGAGCTGAAGCGCCGTTGCGGCTATCGCTGGTACAACTGGGGTATCCACCAAAAGGATGAAAGGGCTACGTCAGGGAAGAGGTTTTTAGTGGGTATTGTATCCGGCCGCGGACGACCCTTCTGGGCACCGCTGGGTCGCCCCTTCTGGGCTGTGACCCCTATGTTTTGTGCCCATCCTTCAGGGTTGGGCTACTAGGTTGCTCCTTCTGGGTTGCCTCTTTGGGTTTGCCCCCACCAATGGGCGCCAGGCCGCTATTCAGGGGATACGGGCCCCCTCCAGCCGAATAGAGTGAAAGGGGGAACAACCCTCGCGTGCGTAAACGCATTTTCCTCTTCTGTATAAGCGAACAAAAAAAAAAAGAAGGTGCCACAGTCATGGCTCCCCGATTGGAATAGGTTGCGACCAATCTTGGCCGCCTTTTGCCCAACCTCGGGGGCCGGTAGTGAGGGTTCGCCGCCTGTACGTGGGAATCGTCCGGTCCATAGCCCTATACGGGGCTCCGATATGGGCCGGCGATCTGGCGGTCAGCAGGCACAGCTGCACTCTGCTGCGGCGGGTGGAGCGCCGGCTGGCCATCAGGATCGTGCGGGGCTACTGCACGATCTCCTACAAGGGGGCGATGGTCCTGGCGGGTCTCATCCCACTCCGGTACCAGGTGGAGGTCGAATTCAGTACATACTGGCATTCGCGAGCCCTCCGCCGGGCCGGGGAGGACTCGCCAGGGCCGACGGTCGAGGAACATCGAAGCCGGGCCCGGCTGGTCGCGGCGGAAAGGTAGCACAGCTCCCTAGCGGCGTGGGGGGGGGGGCTCCGGCCGGAAGCCGCGCCGTCGGGGCGGTCCTGCCGGTGATATCGGAGTGGCGGGACCGCGGCCACGGTAGCCTGTCGTTCCAGGTCACGCAGGTGCTCTCCCGACGGATGCGAGATGGGGTAGTGTAGCGGGAGGGCCCTCGTGCCCTCTCGCCTCCTGGGAAGAAAATTTTACGGGGTTGTTTTTGTGGGGGTGGGAGGGATCGCGGTGTACCCTCCCACCCGGACGAAATGAGCCTGGACCCCGGTCGGACCCGGGGGCGTGCGGATGGGGAACCCGTTCTCAATTGGGGGCCCCTCTCCGTCCGCCTCTGGGGGGCCGGGTGACTTCGGGCGGAGAGTGGTGTTTCCCCCCCACGTAGGGAGTAGCGCTGGTCCCCACAGGGGGACGACTCGGCGGGCCGCAGGCGCCCTGCTCGGGCGCCATTGCACGCGGACCCGGGGTGTAGCCGGCACCGGGTGCGATCCCCGGTGTCGGCTGTGGGAGTTCTGACTCCCCCGGTGAGGGGCGCTCTCAGCCCACGGTGAGGGAGGCTCCGGAGTTATATTAATCAGGTCCCGGAGCCTCTTCCGAACGCCAGAGGAGGTCGCCGTGGGGTTTTAGGCAGTAGGAATCTGACACTTCCCTGCTACCCTCCCCCAGGGGAGGGCGGGGGGTCTTAGGCAAGATTTCCCCACGATAAAAAAAAAAGAAAAAAAGAATTTTGCGACCGTTTTGGGACCACGGACCTGGCCAAGTGTAGTGGCTGGGCGGGGAGGTGGTACCGCGACGTGGCGCGTCCCCAGATGGCGGATAGGGGAATGCTCGCCATGCACTTTTCGGAGTGCATGGAGGGTAGGAGCGAAATAAAAAAGCTGCCGCGGACCAAATACCAAGGGAAGGAAAACCCATCAAAACTTCCCCTGTGACTGGGAGATAGAATACAGGCACGGTAACCCCTGCCTGTCGTAAGAGGCGACTAAAAGGGGGGCGCTTGCTGCTGTCGAAGTAGCCTTGCAGATGACCCGGGGCGATGTCGGTGGGATCTACGGATCCTGACAGGGCCTCCCTTGCCGGTAAGGCCTGGGTCGGAGAGGCGAAAAGGTGGCTGCGGCGTCGTTGAGTTCTCCCGGGGCCGGGCTGCGTGGCGGTCTGGTGCGGGTAGCGAACCCGGAGTGCCCTAGCAAGGGGCTTGCCATCGTTGGTCGGCCCGCGAGGATGACAACCTCTATAAAAAATCCCTAGCCCCAAGCTGTGGTGCGCGGTGAGGAGGGCGTGATTGGAGTAAGCGCCAGGCATGGCTGATGGGTGCACCAGTCTCTAGCGGCCAACCCAGGGGTACCTGGCGACCCCCCGGGTGTACTAGCCTTACCCGGGTAAGGCGGCTCTGCCCGGGTGGACCCATGGACCGACCCTCTCATGGGACCATTATGGATGGAATTATTAAAACAACAAACAAACAAACTGGACTGGATTTAACGGAAACGACCATGACTACGAATCTGGACGTGAGACAGGCAGCTAGCGAGGTGGACCTGGTGCTGCCCGGCACTAGTGGAGTGACGGATACGCGCCAGCTATCCGTTCAATTTTCTAGGGTGGACGCGGAATGGTGTACCCTGAGGTCGGGGCGACGAAGGGCCGGGGTTTCCCCGGCGGCCACGCATGCCGCTACTTCTCGGCACGGCGAGCACTCCGACGAGTCAGTCGCTTTGACTGTGTCCTTGGAGAAGTGGCCAGCGAAGAGGAGGGGCCGTCCGCCGACCACAGGCGTATACTCGAAACTCGCCGCGGCGAAGCAAATGCTCCTGGAGGTACAACGCCAGGAGCTGGAACTCGCGGAGGAGAAGAGGGCACTGGACCCTGCCGAGGACCCTCCTGAGCCGAGTCGGAGTAGCAGGTCCCTCCCCGACCCTGAGGACCTGGCGGAGGAGTTCAGGCATGTCCCAACGGTCGACCTGGCCGCCCAAGCCCTGGAATTCTGTACGGATGTGGAGAGGGTAGCGGGCGTTTCTAAGGGCCTCAAGGGAACGCTCGTGAGGAAACTAAGGATGGCCGCACGCCATTTAAAGGCCATCCATACGGAGACGGCGGTTAGGGCCGTCCCCGCTAGGGCAGGGAAAGAGCTAGACGAGCTCCGCCGCCAGCTAAAGCTCCGAGAGCAAAACCTGGCGGAAGTCACATGCACGGTCGTGACCACGGCGACGCCGGTGATCGCGGGCCCTAAGACGTCCGCGAGGCCCGACTCGCCATTGTCCGGCGAGGAAGCGGGCCGCAAGAGAAGGAACGATGACGCGGACCTATTCACACCCGAGGATCCTACCGCTGTGGACGAGGTGCTAGCGAGCCCGGCCCCGGCTCTGGCTGCACCTGCGGAGAAAAGCTGCCCCGAGCCCGAACTGATTGCGGGTTTTGCGGCTCTTCTCGAGAGGGATCTGGCGGGACTCAGTGCGGAGTTTCAGGCCGCCATAGCGGCGGTTCAGCTCCCGCCGAAGAGGGCGGACCAGCCCAAGGGGGTCGAAGCGGCTGCAGCCACCCCAGCCCCATCGAGAAACAAGGCGGAAAGGCGGGTCCGCAACATGGTCCCGCCTACCAGGGATCCGCAACCGGGACCCACCTCCGCGCCGGCGTCAATCGTGGAGAAAAGGATGGCCCGGATCGTAGAGGAACACCGCCGAACTGCGGACGGCACGTGGGTCACGGTAGTCGGCCGCCGTGCGAAAGCGGCCGAGAAGAAAGCGGCAGTGGACGAGGCCCCACCCGCACAGGGTAGCAAGGACGTGGCCCAGAAGAAGAGAGTCGCTTCGCAGGCCAAGGGGAAGGCGGCTCAGCCGGCCAAACCAAAGGCCCCCCGGCCCTCAAAACGTCTGCGGTAACCATCAACCTCGCCCCCGAGGCCGAAATGTCATATGCCGAAGCTATGTTTATGGCTCGGGAGCGGGTGAAGCTCGAGGACCTGGGGATTACCTCGCTGACGCCCAGAAGGGCCCGGACGGGGGGACTGGTTCTGGAAATACCCGGGGAGGACCGGACGGAAAAGGCGGCCAAGTTGGCCGACAGCCTCCGCCAGGTCTTTAATAGGACGGAGGTGAGGATTGCCCGCCCCACAAAAAATGGGCGAGGTTAGGGTGACCGGTCTCGATGACTCGGCCATCCCGGCGGAGGTGGCAGCCGCAGCGCCCGCCGCAGGTGACTGCTTCCCCGAAGAGATAAAAATGGGGAAGATACGGTTCTCCTCACAAAGAATCGGGACGGTTTGGGCGAGATGCCCCTTGGCGGCACTCGCCAAGTTGACCGCCGCCGGGAGGATCCTTGTCGGGTGGTCCTCGGCAAGGATACAGGCGCTGCCACCGCGGCCGCTCCAGTGTTATCGCTGCCTGGAGAAAGGACACGTCAGGAAGCGATGCACGTGCGATGTAGACAGGTCCGACCGATGTTACACGTGTGACAAGTCGGGCCATGTGGCCAGCAAGTGCAGCGCAAGCCCGCGGTGCCTCCTTTCTGCAGATTTGGGGCGGCCCGCGGGGCATAGACTGGGGGCCAAAGGCTGTGCCGCCTCCTCCACCCGGAGGCAGAAGAAGAAGAGTGCCGTCGAAGGGGCAGGGACAGCCACCTCCAAGGCACAGGAGTCCGGGGTAGTAACAACGAAGGGGGGAAGAAAAAACCCCCCTCTGGCAAACCGGCGAGCGAAAATGCCGCGGAGGCGGCTCGTTAGGCCTAGGAATGGGGCCCAAAGGCCCTATACTTCAGGCTGACTTGAACCACTCGGCCAGGGCTCAGGACATGTTGTTCCATACCCAGGCCGAGAGAAAAGCTGGGTTGGCGGTGGCCGCGGAGCCGCACCGAGTCCTCGACAGACCAGATTGGTTCGGGGACGAGGACGGCTCCGTGGCGATTATTGGCGCCGCAGTACCCCCACACCCCGCCCCAGTGGAACAGGGCCGGGGGTTTGTCGGCGTAATGTGGGGTGAGATAGCGGTGGTGGGGCTCTATGCCCCGCCCAGATGGTCTCTCGCGCAATATGAACAGTATCTGGACCGGGTGGGGGACTTTGCCTCCCGATGTTCCCCCCGGCCAGTGCTAGTCCTCGGGGACTTTAATGCCCATGCGGCACTTTGGGGTTCCCCGAGGACAGACGCGAGAGGCAGAGCGGTCGTAAATTGAGCGGCGGGACTTGGACTCCACCTGCTCAATGTGGGGTCCGTCAGCACCTGCGTGCGTGCCCAGGGGGCACGCTATATATAGTCGATCTGTCTTTCGCGACTCCCCTGGCCGCGCGTGTGGTGCAGAGATGGAGGGTATACATCCGCCTCGACCTCACCACCACCGCTACGGTGGGCGCTGAAGGGGATGGACGAGGACGTGCTGATGGCTGCAGCCCTCGCTCGGACCTGGCTGCCAACACCTGCTGGGCCGGTCGCGGACGTTGGGGAGGAGGTAGAATGGTTCCGGGGAGCCATGAAGGCGGTGTGCGACGCAGCCATGCCCCGGGCCAAGAATCTCCCCAGTGGGGCCGCCTACTCGTGGACGGGTGAAATCGGTGATCTGAGACGAGATTGTCTCGCTGCCCATCGCCAGTGGCAAAGGGCCCGCAGAAGAAGGACATTCCGCGACCCAGCGAGGGAGGAGGATCTGTATGGGCAGTACCGAGTTTTGGAAACTGCCCTGCAGACGGCCATCAAGGGGTCTAAATCCCGGGCATGGGACGAGCTCCTAGGCTCTCTCCAGAAGGACCCATGGGGGCGCCATGATATGGCAAGCTTAGGCCCTGGTCGCCCCCGGTCACGGAGAGCCTCGACTCCTAGTTTTTGGGGCGGGTAGTCGACACTTTGTTCCCACGAGAGAGGGAGCACACCCGCCCCCCGCCGGACCACGAGGAGGTGGTATGGTCCGACGAACTGGGGGTCACGGAGGAGGAGCTGGCCGGGGCGATTAAACGGATGGGGGCCCGAACCACTGCTCCGGGCGTCCCCTGAAGGCTCTACGCGTCCTCGGTCCGAGACTGAGACGCCTCTTCAGCGCCTGCATTAAAGAAGGTGTTTCTCCACAACAGTGGAAGACAGGGCGGCTAGTCCTCATCCGGAAGGATGGGCGACCCGCCGACAGTCCTTCGGCCTACCGGCCCATCGTGCTGTTGGACGAGGTGGGGAAGTTGTTCGAGCGGATCCTGGTATCCCGCCTCGTCCAGCACCTGTCCCAGGAGGGTCCCGACTTGGCCGAGTCGCAATATGGCTTCAGACGGGGGCGCAGCACTATCGACGCTATCCAGTCGATACGCTTCCGCTGCGACTCGCCACCCGGGGCAGGGTGGCGTTGGGCATTAGTCTAGATATCGTCAATGCCTTCAACACCCTGCCTCACGGGACGATAAAGGGGCGCTGATACGCCACAAGGCGTCCCCCTACATGAGGAGGATCGTCGGCGACTACCTCCAGGACAGGAAGATACTATATAGGGGCCGGGATGGCCAGATGCACGATAGGGACGTGGACTGTGGCGTACCCCAGGGTTCAGCGAAAGGTCCCACACTTTGGGACCTGGGGTACGACCCGGTCTTAAGGGTCGAGCTCCCGACCGGTGTGAAACTAACGTGCTTCGCAGATGATACGCACGTATTGGCCGTCGGTCGGGGGTGGAAAAGGACTAGCTGCCTCGCCGAGATTGGCGTCGCTGCCGTTGCCGAGGGGATCCAGCGGCTGGGGCTTCAGCTAGCTCCCCACAAAACCGAGGCCGGCTGTACTCGCCTCGGCGTGGGGTTGCGCCACCGCCCCAGCTGGTGGTCCGTGTGAGTGGAGTGGAAGTCCAGGTGGGGAAGAGCCACAGGTACTTGGGCCTCCACCTGGTCAGCCACTGGCGCTTCGAGGAGCACTTCGGTCGTCTGGCCCCCCGACTAGACAGGGCAAGCAACGCGCTTGCCCGTCTACTGCCCAATATCGGGGGGCCCAACGAGAAGGTACGCCGTCTCTACGTGGGGATCGTGCGGAGCATGGCCCTTTATGGTGCGCCCATACGGGCGAACGCCCTGATGCAGTCCCGGCGCAGCCAGCAACTGCTGCGCCGGGCTGTGAGCAAGATAGCCATCAGGGTGATTAGAGGTTACCGCACGGTCCGCTACGAGGCGGCGATGACCCTGGCGGGAGTTGTCCCCTTCAGGTTCCAGGCGGAGGGTGACGCCAAAGTCTTCTGGCGTCTGCGTGCCCTTCGTCTGGATGGAACCCTGCCAGAAGAGATGACCGAAGCTGTCGCTAGGATTAGGCGCCGGGCCCGGCAGAGAGCCCTAGGTCGGCGGCGACGCGAGCTCGTCGAGAGCGGGAGAGCGGCGCGACCGACCAGCGCGTAGCCGGGGCGGACCTGCCAGTGCTCAAGAAATGGAGGGACCGCGGCCACGAAAGGCTCACGTTTAGGACCACACAGGTGCTCACCGGACACGGTTGTTTCGGTTAGTTCCTGCACTGGATCCAGAAGGAGGAAACGGTAGCGTGCCATCACTGCGAGGCGGGCGGGACACCGCGCAACACACCCTAGAGCACTGTCCAGCGTTTGCACGGGCCCGTCACCCAAGAGATGCTCATCGGCGAGTATCAGTGGAGGGCGGTGACCAATTACTACGAGTCGGTCATCGCCCAGAAGAAGGAGGGAGCGTCGTCGGGGGAGACCCCTGACGGCGTCACCTGAGAGAAATGGGGCGATGGGCCGTGAAAATGTTACATACCGGGGCCCACCGCCCCTAACGGGGAGAAGAGGATGGGAGGAGCATCCGGTCCCCCTGAGGAGGAGGACCGGGGGCCCCCCCCCCCCCCCCCAACACCGATCGCGCGACCCTGCGAGACTTACGCGGGGCCGCAGGGAGCCGGGCCTGGGGCCTCGATGGCGGCGGAGTTTGGCATGTAGGAGGAGGGCCCAAGCTAGACCCTCCACCTCGCAAGGGGCGCCAACGCGCCGTGGGCGGGGGGGTCCCGGTGTGTTCGCAAGAGGTCCCGGGGCCCCCTCCTAGCGCCCAGTGTAGGTCACCGTGGGGGTTTTAGCCGGTAAAAATCCGGCACTACCCTCGGCTCCTCTCCAGGGGGCTGGGGGCGTCTTTCGAAGATTTCCCCCACGTAAAAAAAAAGAAAAAGGTTAGGTTAGAGTTTTGTATATTTTTTTTCTTTTTCCTAATGTACTCACTGAGATCAGTGCAGAAACCACTTTTTGGACGATTTTAGTTTTTGACCTCTACCGGGGCGGCGGGTGGGAGTTAGGAGTTGGGATGACCACCGTTGGAATCCCCATCTCAAGGGCTATCTATTGTAAAGAATCAGGTCGATCTGAGGTTACCCCGTCAACCTCAATATAACTGTATTTTCATGTTGATTGCCTACCTCTATTGCTTCGGGATTAGTATATTTCATTTTCGGGTTATTATTATTTTAATAAATAAATATAATTCAAATCATATCGTGTTTGGTACCATTTTAATCAGAAAAATCTCACAAATGCGTCAGTAAAAGCTTCATTAAGAAAAAGTTAAAAATAGAAAAGTTTTATCGTTCAATTAGTATTAGTCTAATTAGTTCGCCTAGAGGGATCCCCTAAGTGGAGGGGATAGCGATATTGCATATATCCAGCCAAACTTTCGTTGCATATATCCAGCGTTTACTGTACATCCTCGACATAGAGGGGACTCTCGTAACCCAAAGGCTTGATGAGGGTGCACAAGATCGAGGAGGAATGGAAAAGATTGGCGGAAGAGAAAAAGCATCCTTCTCACGCCCCTTACATTGAGAAATTCTCGTACACCCAAAGGGCTTGATAAGGGTCGCAAGGCGGATAAATTTTAGTTTTCCGCCGGGGCGTAACACTACTATTCTACAATTCTTGGTTATGACTATACCTTCTCCTGTTGACCTGACATTCAGTCGTCGGTGCTGGACCAATTCGAGGTTTCAGGCGTTTTTGACTGGAATTTTTAAACGTTAATTACTGGAAAACAAAGCCGCAAACGCTATTTCGTTATTCTTGATTTTCGTCTTATTTTGATCCCTAGAATCACCTTAAAATTTTTTCCATCTATTGTCGAACACCCTGTATACAGGGTGCGGCGCCAAAATCCGGACAAATGAAAGATTATTTTCAAACATAATTTTTATTGCAAAAACGGAAAAGTGTACAAATTTTTTTTTTACTAAATTGTTTATAATGTCATAAAGACCACATTTACTAAATATATCCTCCCCCTTCTTGAATGACTGCCGCCATTCTCGGTTTGAAGCGTTTGCAGCCTCGTTTTAATGCGTCGCGGTCCATATCGGCGAATGTCGCTTCAATAGCAGCTCTCAATGATGCCACGTTTCGATGTCTGGACTTGTTAGTGACACTTTCAAACGCGCTCCATACATAGTAGTCCAATGGTTTTAAATCTGGGCTGTTGGGAGGCCAGAATTCTTTGGACCAAAACATGTCAACGTTGTCGGACAACCAATTTTGAACGAAATGACTTGTGTGGAAAAGATACGGCTTTCCAGAGGACACAGTTTCCATCCACGTCTTCACTACATTTGTCAGAACACGCAAATAAACTTCTTTTGTGACATTTTCCCCTTTGTTAAAAAAATGTGGTGGCATGACATCACCCTCACTGGGCACAACACTTAGCACGTGTACATTCGCCGGAAATTATGTTCTGGAAACAATAGGAACATCTTCAGGATCATGGGCGAGCCATCGATCATTTCTTCGATTGATTTTCGCATCGACAGTAAAAAATTCGGGTACCCGAAGAACCGAATGATTTCAGTTGCTGAGCGCCCAGCGCGAACACTTTCGGTAATAGCGGCTCTTCGGTTATACTCCGCACTTGGCTTCAACATAGCGACTGTTTCCAAGTTATGATTGTTTATTACATGCATTAAGCTAATTGAGCGCCGCACGCGATCTCTACAAGAAGTACAGAACTGCGAGAACTTCAAATTGTATTTTGTCCGGATTTTGGCGCCGCGCCCTGTGCAGGGTGTCCCAGAACTCGCGTTGGTCCCGTGAAGGGGTGGTAGTTCGGGCGATTCTGAACAACATTTTCGCAAAGGAAAATGTTGATTGAAGCTTCGTCTTTGAATTATTAAGGAAAAACACTGACCAATTCAAGCGCGTATAGCGTGTGGGCTCAGGGACGGCAGCGTCGGCTACGAAAGCGGGGTTTGAAAATGTTCATCTACCTGAAAGGAAATTCTGTGAAAAGTGACGGTGACCGTATGATTGAATGAGTTCAATGATCTCGTCTGGAAATCAGCTGTTCTTCGTAATTTGTTCCCTAGTTGAATGTTCTAGATCGACACAGTGACCTAGTGGGAATTATCTACTTTCAGCATAGCAGCTTAATTTAGGAACGAATGAGTAAGTTTCGTTTAAATCGTTTTCAAATTTTTATTAATTATTCCATTTCAAACATTTTTATTTGTTGTTTAGAATGTTCAGGATTTCCTTTTTTACGTTATGACAGGCGACAAGAGATTAGATTTCGTATTCATTTTAAACAAATAAAAATGTTCAACCAGTTCAATTTTTTTATTGTGCTATGCCAACGAGGTGCCGAGCCGTTCATTCGCGACCTACGTCAAACCCCGATTTCGTAGCTGAGGCTGCTGTCCCTGAGCCCGCGCACTATACGTATGCGACGACAGCCGCGGATCGGCCTCGCGCATCGCGGGCCCCCACCGCAGCGGCATCCCCACTCCCGTGCGATTAGACTATAAGTAGGACCGATCGATGCGTTGATCGATGAGTTGCCTCGGGGCTTCGGCCGTAGGCGTCTAGCCTTGTCAGTCCCTTGGTTGACACGGGGTGACCAAGCTAGTGCGCGTTCATAATCTCTGCTGGCGCTTCCGCTGGGATTCCGAACGCTAGCTTACACGGCACCGCATTCTGCCTTTGGCAGCCGATTCCGTCCAGCTTCGCGGCGCTACACAGGCTGGCCAAGATTGGTCGTCGTCTCGTTCGCTGTTCGGTTCTGCCTCGGCGTACGAGAAGACGAGCCGCGTGAGGCAAGCGGGCGACAACTCCACCGCAGCGCGAAACACCGCAGCGCGTTTGAATAAAACACCGTCGGCCGAATCGGGTCATTCAAGTCCTCGTTAAACCGCATGACGAAAGAGCACTCGCAGAAATGCAAAGATTACGACGGTTACTTTTGCAAAGAAACAGTCCAAATCAGCTTCCAGCGACTGATACGTGAAGAAGGAAGCTAACCCTTCTTTTAGCGACCAACTGGTAGAGAAAATGACGAAGTCTACTTTTTTCTTTCCTTTCATTTCACGGATAATGTTGAGAAGTCACACTCGATATATTACCTGTAGAGTAAACGTCGAAAAAAATATGAATCAATCAGTAAGTTTCTTTGCAATAAGAATCGTTAGGAATGAAAAATGCAAAATATTTTTTTTACGGGACCAATGGAGAGTTATACTCTATAAGACGCAAAAAGTTTCGTTCTGATTGGTCTATCCGTCTCGGCGTAATCAGTGAACATACATAAACAAAACAAAAATATACATATCGAATTAAGTATCCTTCTCCTTTTCGAAGTCGGATAAAAAAAATATACAGGCTGCCCCAGAACTCGCGTTGGTCCCATGAAGGGGTGCTAGCTGGGGTGATTCTGAGCATCTTTTTCCTTTGCAAAAAAGTTGTTTGAAGCTTCGTCTTTGAATTATTAAGCAAAAACACTGACCAATCCGAGTACGTGTAACGGGGTCGGTCGGTTCGGTGCGCACGGCGTTGCACACCGCGGTCGGATTCCCCGTGCCAGGGTTCGCAAGGGAACAGATCGGTAAATAACAAGGCGGTGTTGTGTAGAAAAATATATGTTTATTCAAAAGACACTAAACGACGACTACTGGTACAGCCCGGCGGGCGGTATTCACCGGCCGCGGGTACTACAATCAGAAGATGGTCTGGTGGTTAGACGCGTGGAGCCGTATTCCTTAAAAGTAATATACAGGTGTTACATACTACGGTCGGAACCCGGTCCGTCACAGAAATCACGCGGAACTTATATCTAACGCTCTTACAAACTACTGCGGTCGCTACCGCCTTACGAACTAAACGGACGCACGCTGGTGTACGCGGAGCGCGTACAACTTTCCAGCTTTGTTTAATGTAGTCCCTTGTAATTTATGCACCGTTACTGCCCAAATTAGAATAAGTGGTAACATTCTGCGCTCGACGTCTTCATAACCTTTCGGCGCCTGAAACGTTGCTACAACTAGAGATATTGGGATGTAACCGTCGATATCTTTAAATCTATTTCCAATGGACTCGTCGTCAAATTTTATAAGTACCGTGTCCGGCAACTCTCCCTGTTCTAGTTGATCTCTTCAAAGTGCCGGCCATGTAAATTTCCTCACTATTCCCATTGCGCTGTTTATCAAACCATCAGAAATTGATATGTTTCGTCACAGCATGATTCGCGATCCCTCAGTTAACGTTATTGTATGTAACTGTCCGCCACAATTATTTACATTTACAGGTATGACATTTTCTGATGGCCTTTTTCCATATGTAGCTGCCTCACGGGACTCGTCTATTGAATCAATGACGTTCGATGTGATTTTGCTAATTCATCAGTCATTTCTGAATTATATTCATCCACTAATTTTATCGTTGGGAATATTCTTACTGCTGCACCATCCTCGAACTCTCCGGTTAGGGGAACTCTTCTTCGTTCGCATAATATTTCCAGTTGAGAAGTTGTCACTTCCTTAAACCGAAGGTTATTCAATAAATCGATGAACTCAACGTCATCTCCTTGTCGCATATTAATGGTGAGTTCGCAGGATGAAAATTGGTGCCATAAATTAATTTCTACAGTACACCAATGTGGCTGTACAAAACACCAGTGTCCTTTTACTGGGGGCAACTGCATGATATCGCCAAAGAGAAGTACATTCACGCCACCAAATAGTTTATCATTTGTTTTGAATTCTTGCAATGTTAAATGAATTATATGCAAATTCTCATAAGATACCATTGATATCTCGTCGATAATAAACCACCTTGTATGACGTCACTTTCGTCTCTCCTGTTCGAGCCTCTGTCCTGTCAGTCGTCGATAGGTCATTGCAGTACCTTTTTCAATAGGCAACGAGAACAAGGAATGCAGCGTTTTTCCGAATATTTGACGGGCAGCAACGTCAGTCAAAGAAGCTACTTCAATGAAAGATGGTTTTATCATCGTATCAACTGTAGGATTATAGCGGCGTTTAACGTGTTCAACAAGTAATTTTAAACTAATCGACTTGTCACTATCAGCTCCTCCGCTAATAAAAAGCAACATTTGTTCTGTATTTTCATCATCATTTTTTTTAATATCTTTCTCAATTACTGCGGAAACTGATTTTAATAAATCTTTCTGTTGAATATTAAGACTTCGAATACTATTAAGGAACACGTCTTCGGGCATTGCACGTGTTTCTTCTTGCTGTTGATCTTCATATAAATCACCTTGATCATAATATACTGTTTCGTCAGCATGAATTCTGACTGGTTCTCCTAAATGTTCATTATTAGTTTCTTCTTCGTGTACAACATTCAAGGCAACAGCCTGGGTGAGCGCCGCTTCAATAATTTGCTCTGCGTGAGTAAATTGTTCGACGGGTGCGTTACCCAACATAGGTTTCAACTCGCGTTGCCGTCGAAGAAAACATTGTTCCGAGGATTCGTTTTCGGACATAAGTGTACTTTCATCACGAAATGGAATGTGAGACACTACTATTAAGTTATAGAAGTATCCTTCTCTATCACTGTTCAGGGTATAATATCGGTGGCAGAGTACAGCTGGTTTATTTCTTATTCGCATTCGGGTATTGTCCTTCAATTTTATAAACTTCGATCTCGAAATTTCTTCATCGTCAGTTCTAAGTTCTGCGTCGCCATCCTCTTCTGTCCATATTTCACTTGAAACTGTTTCATATCGGACAGCAAATTCGGCTATTGAATGGTCGGTTTGTTTTTTTTACGAACAATTGGTCGCTTCAAGCAGACATGGGCAGTTTGTTGTTTATTAAAAAATATTATTAGTCGCTCCAAGCAGACGTGAAAAAATAAAATAATAGCCGTTAAAACGATTACCTTCTAAGCAATTTGCAACTGATTCAATTAACCCGTTGCCGCACACTTTTAATTTGACGATCGTGCTCAGAAACACATCTTTTTTTTCAATCGTTTATAACTGCCAGATGAAATTGAGTGTAAGTTGTATGTTTGGAAGTGAAAATTATCACATTTGGCCACAGTTTTTCCATAAAAACTCGCGACGGCTATAACCGTCATTTGCTCATCATGTCATTTTTTCTCTTCCCAGAGCAAATGACGGCTATGATCGTCGTGACGACTGTACGGCATTTGCTTTATTAATTCAAAATGATTCCTATGAACAAAAGAGAGTAAATAGGTGTAAACTTAACACAAGAAAATCTGTTTGAAACAAAATTATCATTTGTAATTTATTTTGCTTATAAAATAGTAAAAATGTAATAAAAATTAATTCAGGAAACAAATTACATACATACAAGAAAGCATTATAAATGATAGGATTCGAAGCATTCTGGACACAATGGTGGTTTCTGCGGAGAAGTTTTACATCTATATGACGTTTCTTTTCTAATTTGGTTGGACGAACATTATCTGCAACGTAAAAAATAAGTTTTACGCTGAAAATCAATAGGTGGAGGTATCTTTTCCAAGAAATGTTGTTGTGTACAACTTGTGGATATCAGTGGTAATGAATTTATTTGTTTCGGTCGTCCACGCGTAGATGTTAATGCCGCTAAATTCTTTCCAGAAATCTCAGTATTAGGTAGTTCGATCAATGATTGTATTAGCAAATCTCTAAACTGTAGGAATGTCGTTGATTTATGAAACTGTCGATAGATAAAGTAGGAATTCCAAACGCATAGGTCTAAAAGATGAAAAAAGAGTTTTTTATACCATCTTATGGATTTTCGTTGTGATGAATAATAGGAAATCATTTGATCACATTTGTCAATTCCTGACATATTCAAATTGTATTCAGCTATATCATTTGGTTTATTCTTTTTTTGTCCAAATTTGTTAGTAACTTCCACCATTTCCGGATGATGATTTGTTGTTATGGACAGAACGTCCCGTTTATCTTGCCATTTCGATACATAAATTTGACCTCGTCTACGCCATATATGTTCGCCCTTTTTTAATTTTTTTGATGTTACTTCTTTCGAATTACCTATTCTGTTAGAACGAAGCGTTCCGGTTGTGTGTGTTTTATGTTTTAGCAGCTCTTCTGACAGCTCGATACTGTTGTAAAAATTGTCCATAAAGAGATGATGTCCTTTACCCAAATATGGCTGCATTAACCGTAAAACAAGACTACTTGTTTTTGATGTTTCCTGCATGTTATCTGATTTTCCTTGATAAATTTCAAGATTTAGAATATATCCGTCCGGCGTATTAAGTTCAAATAGTTTTATGCCATATTTTGCTTTTTTTCCTTTTATATATTGTCGGAAACTTAGCCGACCTCGAAACAACAAAAGGGATTCATCCAATGAAAGTGCTTTTGACGGTGAATATGCTGCTTGAAAATTAACGAGAATTGGCTGGAGTATGGGGTAAATTTTGTTTAATTTTTGGGTACTGCTGTCAACATGTCCAGTATGATGTCCATTGATGCATCGTAGTAGCTGTTCAAAACGGCGACCTGCCATAGTGTACGGAAATATTGGTGCATAGTAAAGAGGATTATCAGTAAACAAGTGTCGAATGGAAGGAGCCCTTTTTTGACCTTGAAGTAAGCAAAGGCCCAAAAATTTTAGTAGTTCTTCTTCATCCGTTTCAATGAAATTAATCTTTGGGGTATTTCTTGTAACTCTTGTAACAGCACGCTTGGTTTCAAATAAATGCTTTCTATAGTAATTTGTGCAACTAACAAGTGTCTCAACTATATTCCTTGAGAACAGCTGATCAAAAATGTCTCTCGCAGTAGAATACTTATCAGCATTCATTTTAATGCCGCATTCACCATCGAATGCAAATTCAATCAATTTCTCTTTGTTATCATACCACATATCGTCATCGTCGATAATCCGCTCATTATCTGTCGTTACTGGTGAACAACTTACACCATCGCCACCGGCAAGGTCATCGATATCTTCAGTGTCTTCATCCTCAGACGACACTATCAAACGCTTCTGCTTCCGACGTTGAGTTGCGAAAAAGTCTGCCTCACTATCGTCGCTAAAAGAGTCTGCTTCAGCATCGGATTCTTCGAAAACAAGGCTCTGATCGTCATCAATGAGATCACAGTCACGTAATATTTTTTTATTCTTTTTCATGTATTTTCCGCAAAAGTCCATTTTAGCGGTTACAATTTTTTCTACATAAAGCGAAAAGTATATACACTTATACACATACACTCACAGTAACATCGAAACAAATATTTTTACTAATTTGTGAAAAAATAAAATGTAAAATTAGCCGACGAAGGAAGTACACAAGTGTCAATATGTGTAAATTGTCACTGTGTTATAATAGTATAACATAAAAGAGTATTATGTAAATATTAAAAAAGCGTAATTCTTAAAATATTAAGAATAAATAAACGTTATATACTGAGAAAGACTTAAATGCAAACCGAAACGTTTATACATTCTTACTATTTTTTTATATTATACTATTATCAATTTACATACACTTATACCTGTGTATTCTGTCAACTAATTTTACTTTTTTATTTATTCAATTTTGAGAAGATAATTGATCTGAGTTTACTTAATTCATGAAAAAATACTTACAGAATAAATGGTTCGACTTCACAGAAACACACTTTTCAACTGCATGAACTGAAATGTATTAAACATTTTCTACGACTACCGAACGTTATTGCCATCGTGAACGACTGTTATAGCCGTCATTTGTCTCTAGAGGCCCAAATGTTCCGAAGCGGTAAAGCATGAGAAAACGCATAAAAGAACAATTAGTATGCTGTCTGGCATGCTATACCTTTTTTTTCGATGTATTACTCAATAATTAACAAGTGTATGTGTTAGTACACTTCGTACTAACGCTGTTCTTTTCTTTTACTGATTAAAATGTGCACGACGGCTATAGCCGTCGTTTGCCTACGTATCGCCAAAAATCGGACGGCTATAGCCGTCATTTGCGGCAACGGGTTAATTAGTATGGCAGTCGCAATAAATTGAACACGTAACGTTGCCAGGTATTCGTTTCAACTGACTACGCGATCTGGGTACGGGCTCTAGCTATGTTTGTTTATGTTGTGAGGATGATTGTGTAACGACCCGATAAGAGCCACAGCAACTTTTTCATTTCATTTTTATT
Organism: Osmia bicornis bicornis; assembly: GCF_907164935.1. Classification (NCBI taxonomy): domain Eukaryota; kingdom Metazoa; phylum Arthropoda; class Insecta; order Hymenoptera; family Megachilidae; genus Osmia; species Osmia bicornis. Next base: position 12,401,573 of record NC_060218.1, read on the forward strand.
ATTATAATTAATTTTTTATGTTTAAGTTTTGTACACAAATGTTTTATTTAATTTTCATTATTCGTATTCGGTATTTAATTTAATGTATAGTAATTTTTGTAATAAATATTTTTCATTTTGTCATTAACTGAGTCTGTTAAATAAGTCGATAAGCGTATAGTCGGTAAGTCAGACGATAAAATAGAATATCGATAAATTATCGACAAGCAACCACGTGTGCGCCGGCGCAACCCCAATAATCTCGCGGTGGGGTGAGAATATAGAGTAGGGATACCGCGTAGATTAAGGAGCAGGGGTACTCGGCCGTTACGTGATGGGGAATTCCAGATACCTGAAGGAATTCTATAATGAAAAAAAGCGCCAAGTCAGCAGAATCTGATTATAAATAGAGGCGTTCCACACGGTGTCAGCGCAGATCTTCTCTGACCACGGTCAGGAGCAGGCAACACTCTGGAAGTAGAGGAAAGCTTGCGCTGAATTGCTTCGGCAACCATAGAGCGCGAGTAATAGCTTTATCCTTCTCTTCCGGTGGTGACGTACAAGACTTCAGATTTGTGGACATCCTACTCACGGTACGTAACGTGTTAATCAGGTGTTTTCTACTAAGCCATACTCAAGTTTAAAGAGCTAGCGAGGAGCGAAGCTCCTTGAAACGGCCTGTACTTAACACAGCTCTGGCTAGCCCAGAAACCGATTGCGACCCGTAGGAAAAGTCCGCTCGTGTCTGAGGGTACTGTACAAGCCACTGGGAAATAGTTTCCAGTACTCAGAGTAATTAGCAAATTGTACAGAGTGTTGACTGTGATCGAAGACTAACAAAGGAACATCGGAGACTGATACACTCCGATTTTAATAGTGGTCAATACAGACAAATCAAAAAACTTAAATCAAAAATTCCATCGGAATAATTAAAACAACTATACACTATAATACATCGTTGAATTCGTAATAAATAGGCGCTTTTACTGATTGAAAAAAAAGTAAAATTTTTCGAAACGGAGGGGGAGGGGAATTCAATTTTGCAAAAAGGATGATTTAAAAAAAAATACTTGCACGCAGCCTTATAGACCTCAAGAAACGGTATAACTTTTATTTTAACTATTTTTTGATATCTTTTGTTGTTTACGATTTATAAGCACGTATA